>NW_020291602.1:730167-760095 GCF_003184755.1 Aspergillus piperis CBS 112811
AAAAAAAAAAGAAAAAAGAAAAAGACAAGACAAGAACAGAAAAGAAAAAGAAATTCAGAACGACAACTACTATCCGTGGGGGGTAAGAGGAAGAGAACGACGATGATGAGGAATGATGATGGCTGAGAATAATTGCGCCGAAGTCAATACAGCCCATTACTAGCGAGAAGTCTAGTCTGTCGGACTATTCTTCCTCTTCCTACTATCTATCAATCCATCATCCATCATCCATGGGTCCAGAGGGTCCTTGTGTCGCCCGTTGGGATCGCATCTCGATCGGATCCCGAGTGCCAGTAGAGGAGGGACGATAGCTGGTCCTTGCCATTCTCCATCCATCCATCAATCTCTCTCCATCCATCCATCAATCAATCTATCCATCCATCCACTCCTGTCGACCCAGCCTATCGGAAAGAGGATCTATCGAGTCTTGTACCGTGGGTCGGCTTACTGGCTCTGACAGGTCCGTCTGGACTAGCTTGGATGCTTAACGGGATGGATGGAGTCTACCGGCCTCTCTAGACCGGCTCCAGTTCTCCAGCAGCTTTTACCCCTTCCCCCAGCTTCGTTCCACATATTGTAGAGTCTCAACCTGTCACCGCACTCCTCTCTGGTCTGCTGGGATCGATCGATCGGGGAAGCGCAATGAAAGTGCTAGCCAAAAGACCTGCAGCAGGAAGACCCAGTGGATGGAAGGATGAGTGAGCATTAACTAAGGATGATCGGCGTGGCATTCCTTCTGGCCTCCTCTTCTCCAGCAATGCCAGCTTGCGGAGACCTTGACGTGGGACATGCCATGACCATCCGCTTCGATTAGCTCGTCCTGTCAGAGCTTTCTGATGGGGCCCTGGGATGCCTCTTTTTCTGGATTGTTGACTCAATTCCTCCCTCACCTCGACACGTTATCGCGTGGGGGGGGGGAGGCATTTTGAGGGTTTGTAATGGAGATCCTCGGTCGATCCTCTCTCTCTCTCTCGGTCTCTCTCCAGTTTTGCTTTTTCCGGCCTGTCGTCTGTTCTCTGTCGGTTTTTATTTTATTTTATTTTACTCTTACAGTAATGGTATAATTATTCGGTATATTAATTTATTCTTAATTATTATTTATTTTTCTCTAATTTTATTTTCTACTTGCATTATTTCCTTTTTCACCTCTTGGACTGCGTATTTTCCATCCACTTTGCCATTGTTCCCCATCCAACTATTCGCTTACTGCTTGCTTGTGCTGCTGCTGCTGCTGCTGCTGCTGCTGCTGCTCCTCGTCTTCTTGCATGCTTAGTTCCAGTCGCTCTTCCTATCGTTCCCCCTCTTTCGCTGTCTTGCTTTTTTTGTGAAATTTATTATTTATTTTTTTTTCTCCTTCTCCTCTTCTGCTCGTCTCGTCTCTTTTCTCCTCCCATTTCTTTTTCTCCGGTTCATCGGTCGCTCATCCGGCTGATTTCCACTCTCCTCCCTTTCTTTTCCTGCTTTCGTTTAGCCCAGGTGTCTTTCTGGTCGCCGACCACGGCTGATTCTCCCCTCCCTCTTCCTTCTCCTCCCTCCTCCTCTGGTCTCCCAATATATTATTCCTTCTAGTGATACGCGGCCGATCAACCGGCTCTCTATCATTTCCTTCTTCTCAGCTGGGACCCAGTGCTCGACAATCTCCTAACCCAACGATTTCACCCCGAAAGGGAAAAAGGAACCTGATCATCAATAGGAGCATTGTGGCTCATCATCACCGTCTCGGTTTAGAACCCGATCGGTTCCCTCACGACGGGTTTCGTCCCCTCTTGCTATATGATAAACCTCCCAGTGTCCGCCCTCTCCTCCCGTCTCGCCAGAGGCTATCTTCCTACTCGCCAATAACACACCGAGAAAGCGGGTGAGCTTACTCCTGTAGGATCTGCTTCATCCTGCCATTATCACACACATCATGAGTGTATGTTGCAGGTTTCCTTTTGTTTATTCCCCCCCTGAATATTCAGTCATGCACCGGCGGGCGGGATATATGTACATGCCCGGCCGGCCAAGAGACGGGCCCAGAGCTGACTCTTGGTGACACAGACATCCGATCCCAGCAAGCCCTGGGAAAATTCCAGTGATATCCTACAAGGCATTATGGGCACTCGGGCAGTGCCTACGTCAGGTTCTTCGCAGGTCGACCTCTCATCCGACGGGCTGTCCCCGTCCGACCTCACGCTGGGCGATCCGGCGTCATTCTTGGGCTTCCAATTCGCATCCGAGCCAGCCATTCCTCATCCTAGTCATCCATCCATTCTTCAACCATGGTCACTGTATCACAAGCAGACATCCTCGCCCCTCCCCCAGCTATTCGATGCCTCCGCCTACCCTCCGCTGGCACGATGGAGAAACGACCAAGAGGCGTGGAACCCGCTCCAAGTAACAGGTGGGCCCATCTATCCTGCTGCGTTCGTTGTCCCGCGTTCGCACCAAGTCTACGGCCTTGATCGCCGATCATCAAGTGGACATCACAGCACTCCCTCCGAGGCTGGTAGTCAGTATACCGGGATCCATCTGTCCGACTCGGGATATAGTACGCAGGGCTGCACCACACGCTCTGTGGCTGCATCATACGCCCTCGAGTCGGCCTGCAGCCCATTCCTGGCACCTCTCGACCACGAGCAGGATGATAGAGTATCCGCACTCGACCTCAACACCGCCCCATATGGTGACGCCATGGATGCGTTGGACTCTCCGTCCTTGTTGTGCCAGGACGTGATCAAGTGCGACTACCCCGGTTGTCAATGGACTGGCAAGTGTCCTTCCGACAAGAGGTGCGTTCCCTTAGGTGCTTGCTTCAGTGAAAAGGGCTAGGAAGCTGACTGTCACAGGAAACACGAAGCCAGACATAAGAAGCTCTTCAAATGCGACGAGCCGAACTGCACCCGCAAAGAGGGGTTCGGTACCATCAACGACCTTGCTCGTCACAAGAAGTGTGTTCACAAGCAGGAGCCTGAGCGGGGGCCGAAAGTCCTCTACATGTGCTTTGGACATAACTGCCCACGCCGGAATAAGAAATGGCCTCGATTGGACAACTTCCGTCAACATCTTGCTCGTATGCACAGTGACGAGGACGTTGAGGAGCTGCTACGGAGGTAAGTCACTTGAACACTCTGCATATCAGCTACACAAGATGGAGGCATTAACATGTTATCTAGGTCGCATGAGTGGTATGAAACCTGCGTGAAGCCGCAGGAGCTGGGGTCCTCTTTCATTGATTCCCTGTCGGAAGAAGCGCCAACCCTACAGGCCGAACCAGTCTCCCAGTCTGAGAGCCTTGCGAAAGATACAATTCAAGGCTCTTCGGCCTCACCAGTTAGCGTTGATAGGGGATTCCCGTCTCCTGAAACCCTCACACCAGATACCGTCATGCGAATGAATGAAGAGTACAACGACCGTAGCGCTGACGCTGCATCGGTCCAACCGCCGCTTGCAAAGCCACTCCCTAGCGAGCTGCCCGCTCTGAGAGCCCTCAATCTGGAATCTTCGTTGGATCAAAAGGGTCCCCTACCCGCCCAGCTCGACACCGCCAGAAACGGAAAGATGGACGACATGGTCAATGAAGCTGCAGTCAACATGATCAATGCGATGACAAAGGCCATGAACACCAACGAGCGAAGACGGAGCCAGCAATCCGAGTCTGGGGACGAAATTGTCGACCAGAATGTGGAGCTGTCGGACCGCAAGCGCGATATGCTACAAAGGATCTTGTCCGCTGCCCTCGATCGTCTGTCAGGGCCGTCTGGCTCCAGCCACGCCCCTTCCCAAGCCACTCCGGATGAAGACCGTGAGAAGAAGGGCTGGATTCAATGTGAATTTTGCACGAAGCGGACACGTCTGCGATGTGAGATGAAGTAAGTGAGCCTTGGTGTTTCTTTGAAATCAGCCGGGACTTTGCTGACTGAGTCGTTTTGAAAGGAAGCATAAGAAGCGACACGAACGGCCATATGGATGCACATTCTCCAAGTGCAACAAGACTTTCGGCAGCAAGGCCGATTGGAAGCGCCACGAAAATTCCCAGCATTTCCACGCGCAGTGCTGGCGGTGCACCCTGCCCGATGCCACGCAAGAGGGCCTCCCGTGTGCGCGCCTATTCTACCGCCAGGAGATATACGTCCAGCACCTGAAGAAGCATCACGAAACCGATGATGACGAGGTCCGGGCGTCGCTGTGCAACAATCGGATCAACCGCGACGGTGATCCGCGTCCCTCGCACTACTGGTGCGGTTTCTGTCGGGTCCTGCTGCCCCTGAAGACACAGGGAGTGGGCGCCTGGAACGAACGATATAACCACATCGATGTCGAGCATTTCAAGAAAGGCGAGCGCGTGGAAGACTGGCTCCTCCCCTCTGGACATCTAACCAAGAGCCAAGAGCGGGACGAGATTAAGAAACAACGGGCCGACGGTAACGGTTATGATAGTGAGCCGGCCATGGATGAAATCAGCGATGACGAATCCGTGAGCAGCGAATGTGCTGCCGAGCACGAGCCACTGCAGGATGACTTGATGGCAATTGACGAGGAACCGACGCCCGAGACCGACTCGTTGCAACACAATCAGTCTAATTCTTACCCTCAATCGTCGAATTTGCGGAAGCGGAAATTTCCGGCGCTGCAGTCTCCAACGAACCCTCACAGAGATACCGCACAGATGGCGGGTCTGGACAAACGGTCAAGACTCGATTCCTCATGGGGATCGTTCTATCGTGGTGACGACACCATGCAGTCGAGTCGGTTGCCTCACGAAGGCAGCTCGGCTTATTGTGTCGGTCTAGCCTCGCACGAGGGGATGCAATAACTTGGCACGGATCAAGCGGTGCTCCACCATCTTTACAGTATTGATGAGCCTACTATAAAAAAAAAAAAAAAAAAAAAAAAAAAAAAAAAAAAAAAAAAAAGAGGGGGGGGGGGGGGGGGGGGGGGCATGTAACTTTAGCCACGTCCAGTCACATCATTTGTTTTGTTTTTCATAGCGTTAGGATACACACATATATATAACGAAGACACGCATACCAACAATCAAGATTCAAGAACAATATTACCAGTACTACAAGCACTCGGCATAGACATGAATATATAAATATAAGATAAGTAGGGGTATATATACACTCCAAGAGACAAGTAATAAACCAATTGAACGAGGCGACGAAACGCTTATTTTTGCGCGCCGGTCAATTCCTTAGCCTTCTTCTCCAGCGCCTCTACCTCCTCTACATGGGATCAGTCAGCCACATTTCTGTCCTTCACTTTCATAACAGCACAAGAACCAATATTAAGTAGAGGATAAAGGACACTTACTATTCTTCTCCGCCTTAGACTCATCCATCTCCAACTTCAGCCATGTCCAGTGGATGACCTGATAGGTGAAGATGGCACCGAGGAAGACCTTGGCGAAGGGACTCACGAAGAGTTTGTAGCGGGCCATCTGGTTGCATGGGTTAGCATTGAATTGACTTTTGGTGAGACAGTCAGGTAAAGTAGATGAACAGATGGATATACTTACTCCTTCCCTATAAGCACTGGATGATGACGAGTCCTGGCTCCATCTGGCAGTGGAGGTGGACAGGGAGGCCCGCTGAGTGATGGGGATCCGGGAGCGGAGGAGGGGGTTGAAGGAGCGGGAGAACATTTTCATGAATTTCTATGGTAGATATTAGATAGAATAGAAGTGATAATACATATGATTTTTTTGGTTTATGTAGTAGATATGTATTGTTATCTCCGCAAGTTGGAAAGTTGCTTTCGGCGAGAGAAGACGGACCGTGCTGACTCAGCGATGCCTTCGGGCCAAACAGTCACATGATATCAAGCGAGAGGCGAAAGTCGAGAACACGCGGGGAGGGGGGCAAGGAGTTTAAGGGCGATAAGCTTCGTGGGGAAAAAAATCGTGGGCTGCTATTTTTATTTTTTAACTATCTAGGCACATTATGGGGCTGAAATGTGGTTCAAGATCTACGATGTTTTCTATGATTTTATCTTGGGAAAGGTACTGAATTTTTGGTGGGTTATGATTGGAAAGGTTGTAGAAGATATTGTTTAGTTTGAGGAGATATTTTAGTTTTGGTTTTGTGTATTCAGTCTATATAGAAGGTGAAATTGGGGAGTTTGTTGTTCTGGGGTATGGAGGGGGGATGAATGTTGTTATGAAAGGAACGGGGGGGAACAGGACGGGAGAAATAGCGAAGATAAGAATGGGAAGGGCTGATACTTGTTTGGTTTGTGGTGCGCACAGTCCTGGATTGGCGGCTGCGCTAGACTACATTAGGAACTGGTTGCTGGTTAGTAACCACTCGGGGACGGGTGGGTGGTGGCCTGAGGCCAGCTACCGGGCACTGAATTGCCCGCGCAGTTCAGCTGCTGCTTCTCTTGTGTCTCTCTCTCACTGCTTGTTGCTGTGAGCATCTCCGGTCTCTTGATCTATCCATCGTCCTCCTTCCCCGGTGGATTTATCTATCACTTTGGCCACTCTGGAGAATTCTTTTTTTTCCTATTCATTCATTCATTTTATCATTTTCTTCTTCCCTCCTCTCCATCGGGGATCCAATCCCCTCCCCTCCCCCTGTGCTGAGCAGCTTGCATGCGACGCGTCCCTTCCGGTTGGTCAGTCCGTGAGCCTCGCTCCGTTCATTTCATTTCCCTGCCTTTCTCTCTCTCCTCTTGCTTTTGGCGCATTGCGCTTCGCCGTCGTCTTCTATTTTTTATTTCCTTTCTTCCCTCCCACTCCCTCTCCTACCCTCGTGTTGTATTATTCAACGGCCTCTGTTTCCTTCTCCATTAATAATTGATGGCCGTTGAAACCTGCTTCCATTGTGGGTTTGCCTGAGAATCTACCATCATCGTCGCTCGTTGAGTGAGAGACCTCTCCATCGCTCGCTCTGTGTGTGTCTGTCCGAGTGAGTGTATTCGAGTTTTGCTTCCCCTTCTACCAGCCTTTCCTGTCGGACTGCAACGGGCCTTTTCCATTTCCCCCATTCACTTTCTTGTTACATTGGCCTCTGTAAGTGCCACTGTCATTCTTCTCCGCTGTTTAATCGCCGCGGCGGGACATCTTCCCCGTCTCTGGCTTCAACTCCACGCTTCATCGCCCTCGTGCTTCTTGTATCTTCTCTACTCTCTGTCATTCTCTCCATCCTCTGCTTGCTAATCCATCACTTCCTCGTCTTGCTCACCCTACTAACATGGCAATTCGCAAAAGATCCCCTGTCTGGCGCGGCATCATGCCTCGTGCTAAGCGCTCCATCGAGGAGTTGGCCAATAAGTCCGACTCGGACGATGACGACTACAGCGATCATCCCGTGCGCTCATCTCGACGCTCCGCCTCTCGAACCAAGTCCAAGAAGAAGTCCAAGCCCGTCAAGAAAAGGGCCCGTCGCGATTCCGACGACGACATCATCTCCGATGACGAGATCTTCGACGAGGCCGAGGACCTTTCATTCGCCGAGTCCGAAGAAGAGGAAGATGATACCAACGCTCAACGCAACGCTCGCGGGTTAGTCGCTCGCCGGGCCGCTACCAACCGTCCCCTCTACAACGAACCCGAATCCAGCAGCATCGAAGACGACGATACGGACGATGACGAACGCCCTAAACCCTCGCCCCAGAAACGCAAGAGTACGGTGGTCACCCTGAAGGTCGGCGACGCCTTGAAACAAAACTTTCAGGGCCCCCGCCGGGTCACTCGGCGCACGCGGGATCCATCGGAGGATTTCCACGCCCTAACGACGTCCGGACGACATATGGAGACCGTCGAACGAGGAACCACACGGAGCCCTGAGATAGAGCGGCGTCGGGGGTCCCGTGGCTCGAAGCGGGCCCCGGTGCTCGATGAGGAGGAGGAGGACTTGCAGCCGAAGCAGGAGGATGAAGAGATGGTCGATGAGACCACCATGGAGATCAAAGGCTCTCAACTCGAAATTATGGAAAGCGATGTTCAGATCAGCTTTGAGGACGGCATGCCGCCTGCAGGACAAGAGACAACCACAGCAGATGATGAAGGGTTCGTTCCAGAGTCTGAAAATGGCGATGCAAAGGAGGGCGGCGGCGGCGACGATGACGACGACGACGAGGAGGATGAGGGCCCGACGACACGAAGGAGGAATCGACCCAACCGCAGCCAGCAGGCAGACGACGAGGCCGAGCAGCCCGAGGAGGACGAGGCTGCACAGCCGCGCCGGTCCAGTCGAAAGAAGCCGAAAAGTTCACAACGAAAACGCCAAGACGACGAAGAGAGTGATTTCGAGCCAGAGGAAGAAGAGTCTAATGACGACGACGAGATCTCACAGTCTGGGAAGTCGCAAGCTTCACCACGCAAGGGAAGTCAGGCCCATGAGGAGGATGAGGACAGCACCGCCGGCCGTCGCCCGGGTCTCCGCAAACGCGCGTCCCGATCCCGGGGACAGTCCGAAGTGGGTGCTGACATCGCGGAGGAGCTCGCAGAGGAATTGGAGGATCTTCGCGGCGGTCGTCCTCGTCGGCGAGTGCAACAGGAGATTGTTTACGAGAAGCCTCGCCGCAGTCGCAAGGATGTTGACTACCGCATCATCCGGCCTGATCTGATCCTGCCCATTGAGGAGGCTGAGAACGAAGTCAATGAATCCCCTTCACGCCGCGGCCGGGGAGGCGGCGGCAACAGTTGGCAGCGGACCCTGTTTCCCACATATGGGCCATTCGGAGGCGGCGGGCCGTCTGCCATCTTGGGGCCCCCGGGCGCACCGGCTGCTACGGGTGGGGTAGACAGCGATAGCAGTGACGACGAGGTTATGCAGCATCCCAAGGGTGGTGCAGGGGGTTCCATCTCGGGCCCTGCGCAGCCTGGTGCCGGCCTCTTGGGTACGCAGACTCACAGCGCCGATGCAGCCCAGGGCCACGCCGGGACGCCTGCAAATCTCGGCAAAGTCAAAGACAAGCAGACACTGGCTGATGCTGACCCGTTGGGTGTGGACATGAGCGTCAACTTCGACAGTGTTGGTGGCTTGCAGGGCCACATCGACCAGTTGAAGGAAATGGTGTCGCTGCCGCTACTATATCCAGAGATCTTCCAACGCTTCCACATCGTACCTCCGCGAGGTGTGCTTTTCCATGGACCCCCCGGAACTGGTAAGACGCTGCTCGCCCGAGCATTGGCGAACAGTGTCAGCTCGAATGGCCGTAAGGTGACCTTCTACATGCGCAAGGGTGCCGACGCTTTAAGTAAATGGGTGGGTGAGGCGGAGCGACAGCTTCGGTTGCTCTTTGAAGAGGCTCGAAAGACACAGCCTAGCATTATCTTCTTCGATGAAATCGATGGTAAATGAGTCCCCTTTCTGTCGGGAGAGTATTGAAAGCTAACAGTGCTGTAGGATTGGCACCTGTACGGTCAAGTAAGCAGGAACAAATCCATGCCTCGATTGTATCCACTCTGCTGGCGTTGATGGATGGTATGGATGGACGTGGACAAGTCATCGTCATTGGCGCCACGAACCGTCCCGACTCGATTGACCCAGCTCTTCGACGCCCTGGTCGTTTCGATCGCGAATTTTACTTTCCACTGCCCAACAAGGATGGCCGACGTTCTATCCTGGACATCCACACCAAGGGCTGGGATCCACCGCTGCCTGGCCCCATCAAGGATGAGCTGGCGGAGATCACCAAGGGCTATGGTGGTGCTGATCTTCGTGCCCTCTGCACAGAGGCAGCCCTCAATGCAGTGCAACGACGATACCCCCAAATCTACAAGTCTAACCAGAAGCTACTCATCGACCCGAAGACCATTGAAGTGACTCCCAAGGATTTCATGTTGGCGATTAAGAAGATGGTCCCGTCGTCGGAGCGATCAACCTCGTCGGGTGCCTCACCCCTGCCCCCCTCGGTCGAGCCTTTGCTGCGCACGCCTCTCACAGAGATCAAGAATTTGTTGTCTTTGATCTTGCCGCAGCGAAAGAGGCTTACAGCCTTAGAAGAGGCGCAGTTTGAGGAACCGGAAGGATCAGGAAGCTTCCAGCGCGAACAAATGCAGCAGGAGTTCGATCGCTCCCGGGTGTTCCGTCCTCGCATGCTGCTCCGCGGGCCGCTAGGAATGGGCCAGCAGTATCTGGCCGGCGCCCTTTTGCACCATTTTGAGGGACTTCATGTTCAAGCTTTCGATCTCCCTACCCTGCTCAGCGACTCGACTCGGTCACCGGAGGCCGCCGTCATCCAGCTTTTCGCCGAAGTCAAAAGGCACAAGCCGAGTGTGATCTACATCCCGAACATCCAGGCTTGGACTGATACCGTCGGCCCGGCTGTGATGTCTACGTTCCTGGGTTTACTGCGGTCAGTTCCTCCGACCGATCCTGTGCTGCTATTGGGCGTGCAGGAGTCGGCAGGAGAGGATATGGACAACGGTGTGCTGCGGAACTTGTTTGGGTATTCAAAGAAAAACTTTTACGATCTCAGAGCGCCAGGTAGCGAGGCACGCTACGAATACTTTACAAAAGTCATTGACTACGTCAAGACATCACCTGCACACCTTCCCGACCCGGAGAATCGGAAGAAGAGGGAGCTGGAGACGTTGGAAGTTGCACCTCCACCGCCCCCTAAGCCGGCAACGCCCCTCTCCAAGGAGCAGCTCAAGGCGCAGAAAAAGAAAGACCACCAAACTCTTAACCTACTCAAGATCCGCATCCAGCCTATCATGGACCAGATCAAGAAGTACAAGCGGTTCCGCACTGGCGTTATCGATGAATCGCAGATTCGCTACCTTTGGGAGGAGGAAGACCCGAACATCGTGACAAGTGATCTACCAATTGAACAGCGGACCACCTTCCGGCCGTTTGAGAAGGCCTTCGACAAGAATGGAGTGCCTGGGTTGCGCGAGGCCGTGTCGGGCAAATTCTTCTACAACCTCGAGATAGTCACCATCGAGAAGCGGCTCTCCAACGGGTACTACAAGCGGCCCAAGGACTTCTTGGCAGACATTAAGAGGCTCGCCAAGGACGCCCGGCAGCTAGGAGAGCAGGAAAGACTGTTGCGCGCCAACGAATTGTTGTCCAATGTCGAGGTGGATATTGCTACCATCGAGCAAACTGAGCCCGCACTGGTGACGGAATGCGAAGGGGTCTACGTGCGAGAACTGGAGAGGGAGAAACTTGCCATCGAAAAGGCGCGCAAGGCGGCGGAAGAAGAGGAAGCAGGCCTGATCGGTCGCGCGGCGGCAAACCGAGTCCCGCACGGCAACACAGAGTCGGGCCCATCCAGCGGGCCGGTGGTCCTAGGTGAGACGTTCCCGGACCTTGGTCCGAAAGAGACGGCCCGACCGGTGACGCCTACCCGTCGGTCGACAGTGAGCTTCATCACTAATGGCTACCATACCGGGGGCGGATCGGACCTAAACGATCTCAGTACGCATGCGCTCACCAGTAACGGTTCGCATGAGGAGCGCCCGGATGGTGATGGTGATACTTACATGACCAACTCGGATCATTCTGCCGAAAGGGAGACACAGACAAGTTCGTTTGGTCCGTCGGCGCAGCCCAAACCTCCCTATTCACACACAGCGCCATCGCAGCAGGTGCGCCGGGAGTCGGGAATTTCAAGCTTCTCGCAGAAGGGCCCCATGACGCCCATGGCGCCCGGATCCCAACCTCACGAGTACACTAACGAGGCATCGACGACACAGACGACGTCGGACAAGAAGTCGTCCGAGCAGTCCTCGGTGCCAAATCCGTACACGCAGAGTCCGGTAGCCACTCAAGGGATGCGACATGATTTTCCCGATCTCACACAGTACCCGGACCGGGTATCGCAGGAGGAACATCTTCCGGATACGCAACAGGGAGACAGCAGCCAGCCGTCACCCCGACCGGCTGCCGATATGGCGCCGCTGGAAAATGGCCCGGCGCACTCGCAGCCACGGGCTCAGCCGCCGGTACCCCTGTTCGACCACCCAACCAAGCCGGCAGCGCATGTGCCGGCGGGAATGCAGTCGCTGTTGAACAATGAGGACCTGTCGCCGAAAATAACGCTTGACCTGGAATACGTGCAGAAGCTGCACGAGCAGCTCACACAGCGGACGAGCGGCTGCAGCGTGGAGCAGCTAGAGCAGATCAACACGAACCTGATGGACTACCTATGGCAGACGCGGGGAGAATGGAATCGGAGCAAGGTGGCAGCGGGAATCCAGGACACGTTCAACGAGGTGCTGGAGGACATGCAGGCAATGCAGGAGATTGGGCCGATCAGCCAGAAGACGAAGGAGCAGCTGTATCCGCTGTAGATGGGAAGAGCGTTTTTCATGTGTGATTGCTTTGTGGGATACCATCATACCCCCTTTACCTTTATACCTCTTTGAAGCGACATGGATTGTATCGTATGTTTATACCTGCTTGTCTTGAATATTGTTTGTTGTGTTGCTTGCTCTGCGTTGCTCTTTTTGCTACTGGTACTGATTTATGGGCGGTCATTTGTTTGGATCTTGCATGTATCTGGGCGTGCAGCGTATTGTTGCCGACGTGTTGAATTAGCTGGAAAAGGCTGTATTCTTGTAGATAGACAGGGGAATGCATCTACGATGGTTATACTATCTATGCAGTTACTCTAACTGCTATGTTTGACTCTTGAGTATAGTTAAAAGAAGTAGTTGTAATTAAATGGCTGCTAGGCGGTGGCATGTGACGGGCCAAGACACCAGGCTGGCCTTTCGTCGATCCTCGCTTTCTTCTTCCATCTCCGCTGCTCCGCCGCAATCTTCCGCCCACCACAACCACCTTCACCCATTCAACACTCTCACCCCCGGCTGGGTTGATCCTTGCAGGCAATTAATTGACAACTGCAAGTCCATTCATTCGTTCATTGCATCTGTCGCGAGCATATACACCAAGACTTCTGTCCCTACTATGACCTCTGTCTAACAAACACACCATAACCAACCAACCAACCAACATCACCGCCCAACCCAACCTACACTCACCACATACCAAACACACCACACACAGAAACCACAACAACAAACCAAAATGGTCAACTGGCTCACCCTCGCCGTCCCCTTCGCCTACCTCGGCGTCCTCCTCGGCTCCCTCGCAACCTTCTCCTCCCTCTACCGCAAGCGCAAAGCCCGTACGTCCTTTCCCCTTCCCCCTTCTTCCTCCTCTCCCCAAAACTAACCAAATACCACAAAAACCAGGCAAGTCCCTCTCCCTGGAACCCTGGTTCCCTCCACACACACAACGCGACATCTACTTCTCCCTCCTACACCTCGACCCCTCCGCCAGCAATGATGCCAGCAAGAACCCCAACGGCAAGAAACTCCCCTCTTCCGTACCCGACAGCGTCCTGAAATCCGCTCTCCTGCGTCGCGCCATCGAAGACATCAAACGCGTCATGGCCCTGCGCACACAAAAGGGCGCACTCGCTATGCTCCTCCAGCGCGGTAGTGTCGGTGATGATCTGTGGCAGCGGTTTCTCCGTGCTGAGAAGGAAATGGAGGATGAGGTTAGGGATGTTGTTGCTGAGGTAAGACCATCCCCTCCCTTTTTTTTATATTTATATATATATATATATATATATATATATATATATATATATATATGATGTGGGAATTGTAATATACTAACTGGGGGAATGAAACAGGCAAACGCCTATGTTCCCGGCTGGGGCCAAACGATCTTCCAGTCGGCCAATGAAATGCTGAATAATGCTATTTTCCGGGAACGCATGGAGAAGCAGCAGGCCAAGTTGGAGGAAGAGAAGCAGTGGTGGGAGAAGAGGAAGGAGGGGTATATGAAGGAGTTGGATGTCGAGGCGGAGAAGAAGGAGGTGGTAGAGGAGGCCGGTGAGAAGAAGCCTGCTACTGCTGCGTCAACGACTACTAGTGAGGAGGGTTCCGGTGTTCCTACGCCTGCTACTAAGACGCCTGAGTCGTCTGGTGCGCCGCCTTCGGTGGCGGGGAGTGATGATGATGCGGTGTTGGTGGAGGCGGATGAGCAGAATGCTGCGAAGAAATAGATCTGATCTTCATCTTTTTTTTGCTAGGTTTGAATTAGGTTATATGGGTGCGGTGTATTATGATCACAATATATATCCTTATCTATTTCTGATACTGGTGATACTAGCAGCTATTAAGTAGATTGGGTTGATGGCTGTAGTGTGTAGGGTGATCAAGGTGGAATATCAAGTGCCACTGGTGTTGCGACCCAGTGAGGGTTCATGACACTGACATATAACAGAGTAGTTCTCGGTCAAGTATATTACCTGATAGTAGTAGTACTAGTACTAGTATTACCGACATTTGGGAACAACGTGGCTGAAGCCAAATTGAAGAGAGGGCATCCGATTCTATCATGATACTATAATATATTACATGTATACCACCAGAAATCACCATTTTATATATACACCCACACCAGCAACCTAGACAAGAAGCCAAAGAGACAGCCAAACGCCAACCATGCTCATAAACACCTCACCCCCCTACAACAACAAATCATCCCCCAGCGATACCCCCAAATCCACACCCGTAACCCCCATCTCCTCAGCAACCTTCGCAATCTCCTCTTCCACCGCATCGTGACCCTCCCCTCCAGCCGCCCGCCGACCCATCACCACGCGCAACAACTCCGTCATAACCTCCAACTGATACTGCTCGCGCTCGGGCTGCTCGAGATCACTCAGTTCCAGACCACGGGCCGCGAGCGCCCCGAGCTTCCGATCACTGAGGATATCTACGAGCCGATTCACGTGGCTGATATTCTCCTTGCTCTTCGGTGTACTGGACAACCGCCGGAGTCGGCGCTTGGGCGTCTCAGCCGGAACACCTGCTAACCGGGCGACCTGTAGCACGATCAAACGGGCCGTGGTGTCGTCAGGGAAGAAGCCAAAGTGCGCGCGCATGGTGTACAAGGCGATGAGCGTGCCAGGGAGGTCTTTGGAGAGACAGAAGCAGCGGATAATTTGGTCGTAGAGTTCCTTGGAGAATTCGACGCGGGTGGCGGTTTGTGCGCGCGCGGAGAGGTTGGTGAACCAGTGGATCATGTCGGAGAAGAGATGTCGCGCGGAGGGAAAGTCAGTTACGTAGGCGGTTCGGCCGCGGTCGTATTGTAGCTTGCCGCAGTCCCAGAGGCAGGCGTAGGTTTCGAGGTCGGGTTGTGTAATGGCGGATAGGGATTGGTATTTGTTCCAGAGGGAGCCGATGTCTTGTTTGCGGAGCTCGGCGTAGAGGAGGTGGTTCATAAAGTAGGAGTTCGGGTGGATGCGGCCGTCGCCGAGACATTTGACGAGGTATTTGATCATGTCGTCGTCGCTGCGCCGTGTGTAGTGGAGGAGGAGGATGGAGAAGGTCTCGATCGTAGCGGCTGGCATGGGCCGTTTCATGAACTCGGGCAATCGGACGTCCTCTGCGCTTTCTTGGTTTACGTCGAGTTGGGGGGCTTTCTCGGTGGAAGTGCGCGCCCAGACTTGGTCGATTCGCTGCTGGACCATGGCCCATCCGAGGCGTTCGGCTTTCTCGCGCGAGGTGCTGCTGCCGTCGCGTAGCCAGGCGGCAATGACTCCGTTGAGATGCTTTGCATCTGGCTTGACGCCACGTTCGTACATCAGCTCGATGACCATGGCGGCGGAGTCGACCTCGCCCATGCCAATCAGTTTCTTCATCCAGCTGGCGTAGAAGAAGCGGTTCTGGAACTTCCGTGGCAGGACGGTCAGGGTCGAAAGGGAGACCTTGTTCACGTCTTGTTCGGAGATGCTGGACGCTTGCAGGTTGCCTGCTAAGCCGACGGCGGCCTTGTAGAGAGAGGTTGAGTCGTGTCGGGGATCGCTGTTGGTTACCATCATGTCTTTGAATACGGCGATGGCAAGGCTCGGCCGGCCGGCTTTGAGCAAGCCAATGCTGACTTGGTCATAGTCGTCCATCGTCATCTTCCGTTCTAGGAATGCCTTGAGCTGCAGGTACATCGCCCATGCTTTGACTTCCGCTTCCTTCCCAGACTGTTTGCCCCAGGCTGTAATGACTGGAATCAGAATGCGTGGTTGCCGTGACTTGTCGTTTGCTAAAAAGGCCAGCGCAATATCTTGTGCGCGCTGAGGATCATTTTCTGCTGCAAATAGCCGGACTCCTAATTTCCAGTATGCCTCCAGGTCCTCTTTCCGTTGGCTGAGCTCAGCCTGATATGCTTCCCATTTCTCTAATGCCACTTGAGTATCCCCGCATTCATGGAGTGTTTCGATGTAAGAGAGAATACGAGGCGTGGAAAGGGTGAGGCCAGCTGATAGCGAGTCTTCAGCCAGTGTGCGTGCCCGTGCGGTTTCCTGGGGTTTGGCGGACTTTTTCAGGGCCAGGGTATCCCACAGGAGAGTCAGCGTCTCCTCAGACAAGGACTCCACAAATCCTGGAACGACCTGTTTGCATCGGCGATACCACCTCCACAGTTCCTGTTCCCAGCGCACGCTAGAGTCGCCGCTTGCAATCCGTCGAAGGCATTTGTTCAACTTGTCGGCATACGGCTGCAGGTCTGAGTTCTCCAATTCCACTTCGTATGGGCGCCGCACAACCAGTGTACGCGAATCACCCTCCTCGTCAGACTGCCAGTTCTCCTCTTCCTTGACCAGGGTTTCGAATTCGTTCTTCAAGAGACCGTCGAGCTCTTTCTCGTAGAGATCCTTGATACTGACATCGGCTGCCCCAGCCGCCTCATCCTCCTCATATTTCCGGAGTGCTTCCAGCGCAATAGCCCTATCCTCTTCGGGTAATTCTCGAATGAATTGACTGTTTGGACCAAACGGGCCTTCCTTCAGCTCTTCCAACTCCTGGGTCAGGCGGGCGAGTTCCTTCTCGGCGTCTTCCTGCTCGGCGCGTCCCTCTGCTTCCGGATCGACCTTCCTCCGTGTCTTGCTCTTACGAGTATCCTGCTCGTAGAAATTTATCTTGTCTTTGGGACCGCCATAATGTATGGAGCGTGGCGCTACAGCGGCGAATGCTCGCGGGAAGAACGGACTTCCGCGGGCCACATGCTGATACCAACGAGCTCCTCGGACAGCCTGGCGGAGCATCAAGTATGGGCGATTAAATCATGGAACAAGGTTGTATGAATATGCAAAATAACACCGACCGACAGCTGTAAGAAAGCACACGAAAGCGAGAATTGCAGGAAGATGATGGAGAAGAAGAATAAGAATGGCAGCTCCGCGGCGGAAAACCATTTCATCCCGATCGGGACTAGCGCCACCGCGAGCTCGATCGCCGCAAAGAAAGTCACTCCATGAATCAACTCGTCCCATGCTTCTTTTTAGCCCGCAAGCAGTCCCTTTCAATAAGCTCCATTGCTCCTTGTGCTAGACACTGGTCATCATGGATCTCGGCTCGTTAGAGGTGGAGGCAGCCAATGCGCCCAAAGATGGCACCAACAATCAGGTACCGCTCCCTCAATGCCCTTGTCGCGAACCCGTACTTACGGACCCAAGGGTGTGTATATCTACACGCCCGCCGATCAAAGCAAATCCTCAGGGGAACGTCCCTCGAAACGGCGCAAGGTAGCTCCGAAGAAGGAAGAAGAACAAGACGGATCGAAAGCACATCCCTTCGTACCACTCCTCAACGGCGAGGAGGACGAGCAGTCCGTCGAAGCGCGGTATAAAACATACCAGCAACTATGGTCAACCCAGGAGGCAAAGATTCAGGTCAGTGATGTATAGTTGGAAGAGATTATAGTGGTACATGACTAATATCTGGGCTAGGAAATTCTAGATGATGTCGACTCCGAGGTCCTTTCCAATGTTTCGTCCTTTGTCCGCTCGACTTCTCCTCAAACGTAAGCGCGCATACTCGCTCCCAAGGATTGACTGCATGTCCTGACAATTGCAGGTACGATGGCTGTATCCCGGCGGCATTAGTGACCGTGGGTTCCAATGTCTCATCGCTGGCTCGCTTGCTGGCCAGACTCAACGACCAATTCACCACGGCGGGAGACGGTGGAGCTATTGTGCTGGAATCCGGTGATGCGCCTAACCTCAAAACGACCCTCAAGAACATTATCCGGTTTGCTATCACAAACACGGAGGGGAACGATGGCTATCAATCTTTCCTTACAGACCGAGAGGTGACTATGTACAGTCCAACAACACAACAGGGCATGCGCTAAATGCCAAAACAGGGCCCTAGACTCCTCGGTTACGATCTTGACTTGCTGGGCGACTATGTGAAGCGGAAAGGCATAAAGAAGCTGGTTCTTGCATTTCGAGACAGTGAAGCCTTCGATCCGGGCATTCTTACGGATCTCTTGTCTCTACTCAGGTGAGTCCATCCCCGAATTGTGTGGCACTGCGGCTGATTGTCCAGCTCCTGGCTTGATCGGATACCATTCACACTCTTGTTCGGCATCTCGACGTCCGTGGAACTCTTTGAGGGGAGACTGCCGCGGTCAACTGTCGCCTTATTACGGGGAAGATATTTCGAAATACATGAAGCGAGCAACTGCGTTGACCGCATCTATGGGAGGTTACAAGCAGAACAGGATGGGAAGATATGGCTGGGAAGGAACATCACGAATGTTTTGTTCGAGAAATCCAACGATTCCTTCCAGACGCCGGAGGCCTTCAGTCGAACGGTTAAGGTATGTTCAATCTGATCGTGTGTCAACCCATTTAGCTTACACCTGTAGTACGCGTACATGTCACATTTCTTCGCAAACCCGTTGGCGGTGCTCCTTGCAGACGAGGTGGTTCCGAGCATGCGACAGGGTCTTGTGTGCGAGGCGATCCGGAATCTTCCTTCTTTCCGATTGTAAGTCAGTTGCTCTTCATCATGATTCGCTATACTAAACTCGTAACAGTTATTGCGAAGAATTGATTGAGCAAGGCTCGGCCAAGCAAGTGCGTGACTTGCTCGAAAACGATGAATTTCTCTTTCAGCAATGTCTGCAGCACTTGAAAGACGGACAGCAGAAGATGCGCGATCTCTTTCAGTGCGTCAAACTGACGCACCTGCTACTGAAGAAACTCAGCCTCGTCAAGAAGACTAGCATATCAGAACTCTCAATCCGTGCACTATCAGGAGAGCTCCAAGACTCGCAATTGGTGACCGACATCCTCCAATCCGCAAAGACACTAGATTCCACCACCCTCCTGGAAGTACTAAATATCCTGCCTAGTACATTAGCAGACCGTCCCGAGCTACAGCAGGTCAAAACCGAATTCGACGCCTTAATACAATTGTATCAAGGCACCGAACCCCTTCGCACCGCCTATGACAAGCGTCATTCCGTCGTCGCCACAACCGTTGTCCAGCAGCGGGTGAAGCTCAGCAAAGGCAAAGCAAAGCTGCCCCAAGAGCACGTTGAGTATACCCAAATCATCGACCGTTTCCACGCCCTGCTCGAAACATATTTCGAGCAAACTCTCGAGAACCCGCAAGATCTCGTCCTGCATGAGATCTTCCTCTTTGACATGAGAAACCCTCTGAAAGAGATCTTCTCGCCACGGCCACGCTTCGCAGTGGAACGAGCCTTGTCTAATCCATTCGATTACCTCATCTCAGACTCCCCGGAGAAACCCGAGGCTGCTGCTAGGGTGTCCGCGAATCAGCCCGCCACGTCTATTCTGTATCAACTGTATCTGGAGTCCGGGTCACTGGTCAATGTTTATGACCTTTGGCAGGCATTCTATGCGGTATTTGAAAGCGAACAGGGCGATTCCTGTGATGAACGCACTACCATGGCCCTGTTTTACCGCGCTTTGTCGGAACTCAAGGCACTGGGTATGGTAAAGAGTAGCCGCAAGAAGGCAGACCATGTGGCGAAGAGCGCATGGATGGGTTTGTAGATTTATATTTACTGTATATTAAGCTATAGTACTCGTCATCATCACATACGGCGACTTTCATACTCGAAACCAAGGGTATCATAAAGAACATGCAAAGCAACCATCATCGCTAATCGATCCCTCATCCATGTAGCCCATCGTTCATGATTCGGAAACAGGCAACTGTATAATGTCATCGTTTCCCAATGGGCGTCCTCCATCGCTCAAAACCATGGCTTCCCGTCTGCGACGTCTAACGGCTTGTTCTTCAGCGGTGCGAAGACGCCGCCCTGGAACTCGTCTAGTCCCGGCCGTATCTTCCCCATCAACCATCCACACATCACTATCGTAGTCATCCTGATCATTCTCTTCCATCAAGCTGCCCATCAACCCGTACTTGCGCAGCTGCTTGGCTCCCTCGGGATGGGAAGACAAGGTACCGAAGATAGCACTCATCACGGTATCATCCATCCACCAAGTCTTCATAAGAAGCACCACATCCTGTCTTCGGGAGGGCTCCGATAGGGCGCACGGGAACGGGTAGTTGACTAGCCAGCGGCTCACGATGCCGGCTTCTAATGCGGCGGGTACATTCTCTTGCAGGATGATATTCAAAATACTAAGTGCCTTCTTCTCACCAGGAGGTCTTGTCTTTGGCAGGATGGGGGAGATTGTGTTTGTTGTTTCTTCGACGTGTTCGTCGGTCAAGATGCACAGGCAGTCAATGAGTGCGTTGTAGGTGGCTGGGTCTTTCAATCGGCTGCATACGGAGGTTCGTGAGACTGCACAGACTCATTAGAATAATGTGAGCTCATAGTAAGGCAATCTAGGTAGTTGATGCATACGAGCGCGGTTAGAAACAAGAAAGTGCATGGCAGTCAGTGCTTTGCCCCGCCGTTGTTTGTTCCTGGTTGCAAGGTCTCTGAGAAGCAGGTCTCGTGTCTCGCCCTTGGTGGATCGTTCAGCGATAATGCGCAGAGCCCTGTAATCCTATATTAGCTGGTCGCTATTGCATACATCCGATGCCGGTCATACGCTGCACGGAGATCATAGCTGGTGCTATCGGAGAGCTTCAGCAAGGTGTCTAAGTTCAATGCTGTACTGATAGATTAGCCAGCGTATACATCGCTAAAGTGCACACCGACGGACCATCCTCCGTCCCCTCACTGATCATCTTATCCTCCTTCTCAACATGTTTGATTTCAGTCAGTTCGCGCACTCGGCGGAGGTCCGTGACAATCCCGCGCACGGCGAAGAACAGCGAGACGCCTGGACACAGTTAGTTCTTGCTAAAAGACATCCATATTAAGATCGACGAACATACCCAGACACACCCACACAACACGATCACTCATATGAGACCCCATGGTTTATCTCGACAATTCTGGCAGCCGATGAGATAATAGTTGCAAGTCCAGCAGCGGAGGAAAAGCGGGGAGTCACGCGGCAGCCCCAATAGTGCCGGCAGAACCTGACCCACCGAGGCGGTAAGCCCACTTTTTCTTCGGCCAAAAAATTCAGTGGAGATCCCAAGCATCGCTTTCTGCTGTTTATCGACGTTCAACACGCAGCCATGCCGCCTTCGCAGCTCAAACAGCTCAAGGCCTCCCTCCGCGAGGGCGGAGTCTTGGGTCCTCAGCAGTCCAAGAAACAAAAGCGTCAGAATGCGAAGACTGGTGTGTCCGCGCAGAATCGCATGAAGCGGGAATCCGCTCTGCAGGCCATTCGCGATCGTTTCAACCCGTTCGAGATCAAGGCCACTTCGCGCCCCAAGTTCGATGTGACCACGCGCGATGTCGGGCCTAAGTCGAAGCTTGGCCATGCGAGGCCCGGTGTGACCAAGTCTCTTGGTGAAGAAAAGGTGAGCTAGGCTGGGAACCCTTCGACGTGGGGTGTCACTGACGGGGTACTTCCTATACAGAGACGTCATACTCTTTTGCGCGAAATGGACCGCAAGAACAAAGTTGGTGGAATCCTCGATCGCCGGTTCGGTGAGGATGATCCGACAATGACCCCCGAAGAGAGGGCTGCCGAGCGATTCGCCCGTGAGAGTCAGAAGAAACTGCGCAAGGAGTCGATGTTCAACCTGGAGGATGACGACGAAGAATTCCAACTCACACATCAAGGCCAGTCTCTGTCATTTGGAGAAGGCATGCCCGGAGATGACTTCCGCGAAGGCGATTTGGACATGGACGAAGAATCGGATTCGGAACTGCCTCGCAAGAGGAAGCGAGAGTTTGCCGATGAGGAGGATCTAGACGATGATATCGTGTTTGACGATGAGGAAGGGGAAGAGCAGCCAGGGCGCAAAAAGTCGAAGCACGAAGTAATGAAAGAAGTCATCGCCAAATCCAAGTTCTACAAAGCCGAGCGCCAGAAAGCCAAGGAAGACGACGACGATCTCCGAGAGGAACTCGACAAAGGTCTTCCCGATCTCTTCGATATGCTGAGAGGCGTGAAGCCTCCCCCGAAACCGGAGCCTCCAAAGGACGATTTCGCCTCGATGGACCCCGCTCGTGCGGCACTGCTGGCCGGAAAGTCACAGAACGAGACCGAGCAGGAGTATGACCAGCGCCTGAAGCAGCTCACTTTCGATAAGAGGTCTCAACCGACGGACCGGACGAAGACGGCAGAGGAGAAGGCAGCGGAAGAGGCGGAGCGGTTGAAGAAACTGGAAGAAGAGCGTGTCCGACGAATGCGCGGTGAGGAGTCAAGCGAGGACGAAGAGGAGGATGAAGAGGAAAGTGACGAGGAAGGAGGCAGTGAGGATGACGATGAGGAGTCGTTACCGGACGATGCTAAAGCTTTCGGTTTGCAACAGCCCACGGCCGAGACGAGCACTCGTCCCGAATTGGGAGTTGAAGATGAAGACGATTTTATCATCGACGACGACCTTGTGGAAACGAGGTCCAATGCCAGTCTCTCCTTCGATGAAAACGATCTGGAGATGGATTCCGCAGAGGAGTCCGAAGAGGAGCCTGAGGATGACCAGGAGGACGAGTTGATCAACGGCTTTACGCTCCCTGATAGCAAGTCCGGCGATGCCTCAACTGCTCCCAACGGCACCGAAGAGCCCACTGACGGCCTGGCATACACATACCCCTGCCCCGGCAGTCATGACGAGTTCCTGGAGATCATCAAAGATGTGTCCATGCAGGACCTCCCTGTCGTCATCCAGCGGATTCGTGCCCTGCACCATCCCCGTCTTCACCCCGACAACAAGATGAAGCTCGGCCGATTCGCAGGCATCCTCGTCGAGCACGTTGCCTACATGGCCGATCTACCAGAACATCCTCCGTTCGCCATTGTGGAAAACATCCTCCGTCACATCCACTCCCTGGCGAAGACTCACCCTGACACCGTCTGCCAGGCCTATCGCGCTCAGCTCCGCCAGATTGCCACGGAGCGTCCGCTCAATCTCCGTGCTGGTGACCTTGTCATCCTCACCGGCATTGCCACCACCTTCCCAACCTCCGATCACTTCCACGCCATCGCAACCCCGGCACACCTCTGCATTTCGCGCTACCTGGGCCAGGGCATCGTCAACTCTCTCGCCGATGCGTCCGCCGGCACCTACGCAGCCAGCCTACTCCTGCAATACCAGTCCATCTCTAAGCGCTACATGCCGGAGTTCATCAACTACACCCTCAACATGCTGTGCCACCTCAGCCCGAAAGAGCCCAGCGAGAGTCTCGGATCCTTCCCCCTCCGGAGCCCCCAAACCTCCTTGCGCCTGAACCTCTCTTCCTCTACGACCACCATTCCCTCCCGCAAGCTCCGCTTCTGGGACACGACCGACCAATCCCCCTCCAACCCCGAAGAGCTCAAGCTATCCCTGCTCACCACCCTCGTCACCCTCCTCGGCACCGCCTCCGACCTCTGGACCGGCAAATCCGCCTACACCGAGATCTTCACTCCAGTCCAGAACGTCCTCAACCACCTTCGCAGCAGCCTTAAGGGCAACAAGAAACTCATTCCCACTCAAGTGCGGGACACCATCCAATCCACCCTGGACAAGGTTACCACCCAACTATCCCAAGCTAAACTCGCCCGTCGACCCCTCCTCCTGCACAACCACCGGCCCCTGGCCATCAAAACCGCCATCCCCAAGTTCGAAGAGTCCTTCAACCCGGACAAGCACTACGACCCGGACCGCGAGCGCGCCGAGAGCAACCGCCTCAAGGCGGAATACAAGCGCGAGCGCAAGGGAGCGATGCGCGAGCTTCGCAAGGATGCCAACTTCATTGCGCGCGAGAAGCTCCGCGAGAAGAAGGAGCGCGATGCCGAGTACGAGCGCAAGTACAAGCGACTTGTGGCGGAGGTGCAGAACGAGGAGGGTCGCGAGGCGAATGCTTACGAACGGGAGAAAAGATTGCGGCAGGGCAAGCGGTGATTATGATAATCATAATCATCAATCAATTGTTCACTGCTCTATGTGGGAAAGCAGCGTTTCTCACTTGTTTCGCCTTTTCTTCTCTTTCTTTTGTTGCATTATTCTTCAACACATGGGTCCATGTCGACGAGTCTGCTCGGTCTAGCTGCGTGTGCCGGGCAGGTTTTTTGGTAATTCTGATGAAGCTAGTTGATATAGATGTATATATTCGTGATTATAGTTACTTGGTTTGATCATTGGGAATGATGATCGTGGAATGGCAGCTAAAAAAGAATGTTTTGATTTATACAATATCATCTTTCCGCATCTATTTAATACACGTATAATTTACACTAATACTATATATATACTAGACCAGCAACTTCACCACCCAAATTAACAATCGAAGACAATGTAATCACTGCGACAAGTCCGGCCCAACACTACTCCAATAATCGCACCTCTCTCTCTGCTCCTCCGACACCGTCTCCATCCTCGTCTCATTCGTGCGCAAAAATATCCTCCGATAATCTGCTCCATGCCCATTATTCCACGTCTCCCACTCCGGGCTCCCTGGGTACCTTAGCGGATTCGGATCAAAAACCCTAATGAAACTCGTCCAGTAGCCCTGCATGACCGGCACAATCCCCGCATTCGTAGTGGAATACGACGCCGGCGGCGTGCCGCTCACATACTGCGGGCCCCAGATGACATTCTCTTCCACGGTATGACTGACACCTCTGCCTGAGGCCTCCGCGGCGGGGTCCTGCACGGCATAATGATAGTTCCAGCTGTTGACACCAGCGCCCGAGAACACAGAGGACATGTAGATCCCCGGACAGATGTATCTAATTTCACCGTACGCAGTGCTAGCGGGGCGCCAGTAGGGTGAGGATTTGGGGAACTCGCGGGTTTGGTTTTCGTTGAGGTACCAGTTGTTCAGCTTGGTTAGGTGGGTGAAGTTGATGTTGGGGAATTGGTCTTGGATGAAGGTGTCAGCTTCGCCGACGGTGGATGTTGTTTTGGGAACGAAGATCGTTCCTTCATTGGTGTCGTCGCCGAAGATTACGGGGACTTTGATGAATTTGCCTTGTTGGAAGAGTCGGTATGTGTAGTCTGGGATGAGGGAGCCATCGACGACGGGGCCGTACATGTAGAGAGGTGCTTGTTGGGCGGTGGGTAAGGGTGTGTTGATGTTGACGCGCTGCAGTTCTGTGGTGTTTAGTCGGCGGAGGCAGGCGAGAGTGTCTGGATCGCTTGCGCAGCCGGTGCGGATGACCAGGTTGTTATAGGCGAATTGGCTTTGGTTGACGGTCAACATGGGGGCGAAGCTTTGGGATTCTGCGGCAGCAGCGTGGAAGAGTCCCTCGTCTTTGCCGCCGTATGCTGAAAGATGGAGAGTAATGGACGCTGCGCCTGCGCTGCTGCCGCCGATGACAACGTGGCTGGGATCACCTCCAAACTGCGGTTGCGGTTGCGGTTAGCAGTAGTCAGATGGCTTCTTCGAGTGTTCGCATACCTTGCTGATATGTTCTTGTACCCACTCCAGGACCTTAATCTGATCCTTCAGGCCATTGTTCACACTTCCTCCCTGCAGCACCTCGGATCCAGAGAGGAAGCCGTACGGACCGACTCGATAATTGAAGGTGACCACAACCATGGACATGTTGGCCGCTTCAATCAATCCTGTTCCATTGAAGTTGGGGCTGGCGTTGGCATTAAAGCCACCCCCTTGGATCCAAACAAAAACGGGCAGTCTCGTAATATCTTTCACTGAGCTGGGTGCGTACACATCGAGAAAGAGACAATCTTCAGACGTGCCTGCGGGAGTGGGATATTGGCTGGTGGGAACACACCGGGGGCCATGCTGCGCCCTAGGCATTAGCACAGACTCGCAATACATTTTCCAACCTATTGTAGGAAGCATCATACCTTGAATGCATCTTGGACCCCCTCTACCGAGTCAGGATCCTGAGGCGCAGAAAACCGTAGAGATCCAGTAGGTGCAGCGGCGTAGCGTATTCCCAGCCACTGACTAATACCATTGGGTAGAGATTTGCCTTTGTACTTTGTGTAGCCAAGGTCGACTGTAGGGTTCTGAGAAGATACTACTAGACCAAACAGGAAGAAGAACGGTGCCAAATGAAAGAGAATCATTTTATGTTGTGCAACGAGCCGTGGGGCTACGGACGCTCTAAATCGAATGAGAGAACTGTAACCCAAGATATCATGCTCCGATCAACGAAAGAACACCCCAGGCATTAAATATAAAGCAACCCCGGCAGGAGCAGATTTCGCGGGAATGGCGCCAGGGTCTAATCTGAACAATAGGGTCGCAGATGTGGAGAAAACGTTGCCAGGCAAGGCGCCCTCCTTCCGCATGCGATGATTCGACATGGCGAAATGAGGAGAATCCTGCCAACACCACGGATCCTTTTGTATGGGAAGTGTATTGGCCATCCAGATGAGCAAGGCCAGCCAACTAACTCTGGGCATAAGAACTTGGAACCCGCCCCCACGTTCCGAGCCACAGTCGAAGGGAGAAACACTCTGTGGGGGCTAGTCCGCAACTGAGAAGAGGGTCAAACCTAATCTGCAGCTAGGCTGTGCAGATGACGTGAATTGGCAGAGGACTGGTGCCATTGCGCTGTTAAGGGGTCAGTACTTAGGGATTGGGCAGTTGTCCCGCTGGTCAATCGGGGGCCTGACGGGCCAACTGAAGGATTGAAGCTAATGACCTTGGCTGGGCTGAGCAGGACCCTTGAATTAGGGGCATGATTGACATTATTCTTCAAGTGTGATAAAGTGAACTCAATCGGGTTAAAGTGGACGAGAGAGAAGAGAGAGAGAGAGAGAAGTGAGAAAGAGAGATGGAAGTAAATAATCCGGAGGGGGAAAATCCGCGCCTCCGCATGTGACGAAATCCCCGCAAATCCTCGTGGTTTTTTTCCCGTCGCGGTTCATCTTTACCAACATTGTCCCTCAGATGGACCCGAATTAACAACCCAATCCCAAAGTTGCATTCGACTCCCTATAACTCTCCTCTATTATATCCCTCTCCAATATCCATAGTTTCGGCTCTACTTCTACCTCCGACGCACGCTCAGGCCCGTCCGCAATGGCACCTCCCCTTCCCCCTCACTCCGAGTCCCCCGCACGCGGGCGACCCGATGAAGACGACGAAGAAGAGGACTACATGTCCATGATCATCGAAGAGCCCCAGCAGAAGGAAACCTTTGCGCAAAAGAAGAAGCGCCAGCAACGGGAGGTAGGCTTTTAGCGCATATCTTTTCCAGCTCCAGCTCCAGCTCCAGCTCCAGCTAACTAACCCTTCCCCCTCAATCGCAGGCCGAAGCGCGAGCCAAAGTCCCATCCAAAGCCGAACGCGCCGCTCAAGAAGCTGCCCGCCGCGATGCCGCCTTATCAACCAGCACGCTTGACCCTTCCAACAAAGGGTTTCAGATGATGGCCAAGCTGGGATTCAAGCCGGGCCAAGTACTCGGAAAACCTGCCGCGTCGCCGCAAGATAGTGAGAAGGACACCAAGGATCCCGAGCATCGAATCCGGTCCGAACCCCTCAATCTCATCTTCAAGGAGGACCGAGGGGGAATCGGTCTCGACTCGGAGCGAAAGCGGAAGTTCCTCGAAGAAGCCGCCGAAGTAACCAAGAAGGTCAAGCAAGAAGAGGGCGATTACCGCGACCGCGTCCGGTTGGAGCGCGAGACACGACGGCTTGAAGCTCAGTTTCATGCGGCGCAGAAGGTGGCTGAACGCTTAGATGCGGAGGCCGAGGGCGAAGTGGAAATAGGACCATCATCAACCGAGACCAACGGAGAAGAGAAAGAGGAGCAAGAGTCGCATGCGACACCGGATGTGGACGGCGAAGAATCGCAGACAGATACCCCCGCCTCCACTACAAAGAAAGCCAAGAGGCCCGTCAAACCAACACTTCAGATCAACATACTCTACCGGGGCTTGGTGCGCGAGCGGCAAGAAAAGGAGCGCGCCGTACAGACGCGCCACATGTTGCAGACATCACTGCCGTCATCCTTTTTCCCGAACCCACGATTGCCCGGGTATGAAGACTCAACGCTCGATCCCGAGGACCATGAGGCCCTCGGAGGCCGTCGAGAGATGTCCTCCATTCTCGAACAAGAGCTTGAGGAAGAAGATCCGGAACTAGAGGAATTCAATGCGCTGGAGCCAGGCGAGCGACTGGGCCGGCTGGTTCAATATCTCCGCGAAAAACACCACTACTGCTTCTGGTGCAAATACCGCTACGAGACCGCTGAGATGCAAGGATGTCCCGGCGTGACGGAGGAGGATCATGACTAACGACTTTGCCTACTTATACTAATGGAGACCGGCGTGCTATGAAACCACCCATGTGAGTGTATGTAACACATTTCTATCTCAATCATTGGTTGTGAAGAATTAGACTAGCTATAATTATCATATCATGCAGAACATATGCCTAACATTACATAAGGTACCATTCAGGCCCGATCGCCAGGATCGGGATCGCATATATAGTGGACGGAGAAGGAAAAGCCGAGGGCTGAGAGACAGACGATGGACGCAACATCGCCAAGCAGTTGATAAGAAAGAAAATTCAGTGGTATCAGTCAATGCGCCATGAGCCATCAAACGTACACCGGTGACGACTGCTGCAGTGCTCGGAGCAGCCACCGGGATTCAGGAATTGCCAGAGGAGTGGCAGAATGAAAAGAAACAGCACCGTTTCCATGCTCAAGTAGAAGAGTGAAAAGCGGGAGAAGTAACATCAAGAAGCAGGATGCAATGGCCTCAGGCTTTGGCCGCAGGAATGGACTCCATTAGCTGCGCCAACGAGCGACGTGGGATCGTCTGCAGGGTCTGGAAACAGCCGGTACAGATGCGCAAGCAGCAGAAGACACACCGGTATCGAACATCGCGGTCGAACTTCTGGCAGGTCATGCAGGGAACAGCATGCCAGACATTGTTGGCGGGGGGCATGGACTGATGGTCCTGGTAGCAGGCAAAGTGCAATTTGTTCAGCGGCGCCGCAACAGGCTCAATATCAGGAGGCGTCCACGGGCCATTGTTTTCTTCACTGGACACAGGCTCGATAGGCGCGCCAGTGTCGTCCAATTCCGGCTCGGGTTCTGGGATGAAGTCCTCCAAAGGCTCTTCGGCATCTTGCCGTTGGATGGCAGGTACGGGAACTTCCTTCCTCGCCGGAGGGCTTTGCATAGGCTCCGAAGCAGCAGGAGGACGATAGGCCTGATAAGCGCGAGGAGCGGGGGTGTAGTTAGCTGCTGGCGGAGCAGATTGTGGGAGGTTATCTTGATGATGGATAGGGGCGTTAAATGCGGATGATGGTGGCTGCACGGCGGCAGGCAGCGGAGCAGGAGCCGAATAATCAGGAACCGAGTCGGTTCGCGGTGGGATTACCGTCGTCACGGGTGCCTGTACCGGCTCTGGCTCCTTGTCCGGCAGAGAATCCGAGGACTTCTGCTTGAAGCCTTTGCGAGCAAAGGATGGAACTCGCAGGCCGCGGGGCCGGTTTTCTTTGTCGAGGATGGCCATGTCTCTTGGCCGAACGCGGTAGTCTTGTGGTGGTGATGGTGGAATTAATAGTAGTAGTAGCAAGAACGTGGGAGAGCACGGTCAATTATCCGCGCAAGTGATCTGGCGGGGTAACTTTCCTACGAAGAAGGGAAGAGCAATAGTAGGAAAGAATGAAAGGGGATAAAGAGGGAAGGAGATTAGGAAGGAAAAGAGTGCGAAGCCTGATAACCCTAGAGAGTGCTGTGAAAAAGGGTAAAGGCAAAAAA
>NW_020291602.1:760125-900942 GCF_003184755.1 Aspergillus piperis CBS 112811
AAAAAAAAAAAAAAAAAAAAAAAAACTGGAGGGAAAATGAAATGAAAAAACTCGAATCCAACCTAGAACAGGCGCTAAAACAAGACATTCAAGGGAAAAAAGACCAGTAGGAAGTATTTAGTGTCAACTAACTAATCATCAGGGGGGACCGAAAAAGTGGATATGTGAAAAGATAAATCCGGCTTGTCCTCAATCCAGGAACGCGCAACAGGAAATCCGAGCTGAACCATGGATGAGCTCCACCCGTGGATAATGACGATGATGCATCATGAATGAATGAGCGTCATCGAGGGAAAAGTGGGGTGGGGAAACAGCTGAGGGAGAAAAATAAAAAAAAGAAAGAGAGGAGGGATGGATAGATAGATCGCACCTGGGTGGGTGCCTTCTGATCGACTTCAAAACTTTAACAGGGCCCTTGTGAAATGAAAGGTCAATCGCCAAGCGAGCTGAACTACTGAAGGTTGAGCATGATTCGGGATGAATACTAGTGGTCGATAGCGTCCGTTCGGCATCCTGTTGTTGCCTTTTTCGTGAACTTCCCGAACATCGTCTCTCGTTTTAGCCCCATGAAAGATGCAGATATGCATCTCGGAGTGACTTTGGCCTGCTGTCATGCCGGGGATAGGCCGTGCAAGGCGACTTTGCAGCAGCAGACTCAAGAGAAGCCGATGACTGGGACTGAAAAGGCAGCCGGCAAAGCCGCGAGGGAAGATCGGCGATGACGAGAGAAGTGGAGGATGCGCTGGAGGGCCGATGGATATAACTGGACCCTGTTGAGGCGCTAATCCATTGGACAGGCCAGGATTTCAAGAAACATGTCGTCCTTTGCCCAGCAGCAGCAGCAGCAGCAGCAGCAGTGGTCGTGATCATGGGAAAAGTTCATGCACTTCCATGTTGACAATGCTTGGTATGTTCCCCATTTCCCTGGGATAACAACAGAATGATTGGAATAGATTGAAATGCAAGAATGAAAGGATGCTGGTCGGCTCATTTCCTGCCAGGGTCAGTGGAGCCCGTCGCGTGGCTGAAACGAGATCGCACTTCCGATCCCGCCGATGATCCCCTCCGTCAGGGTCACTGGCTATTAGTAGATAGATGAATAGATATCTATCGCCTACAGAAAGAAGAATAAAAAGGGACCAGGAAGTATAGGATAGCCAACAAAAGAGGGACAGATTCGGTCAAATCATCCCCGCAGTATTTCCAACACTGAGTTAAATCGATCTATCCCATTCCAGCTACCAATCACCATCGCAATCTGGTGCCCCGAAAAACAACATGCTCAAGCAGCGATTGATTGATAGATTGAATGACATCCACATCCGCCTGTTCAACTCCCGCACGCTCGCATACATAGGAAAGAAAAAGGCGCATCATCTCACTAACTCACGCGCATGAATCCTCAACATAGAGAATAAAATGAAAAAAACCCAGAGAATGGTGGCTCAGACGAAATCTATGCAACTGTATGTATATAAGGAAAGATACCATATGCGTCCCAGGGTCATCACAAACCAAGGAGAAGAAGGAAAGAAAGGGTGGGGGGAGAAGGAACACAAAGGGTTAAAGGAGCGTATCATCATCAGGCCCTCCAACTCGCCTTAGTTTAAAAACGTAGCGTTGGCAGCTTCACGACGTAGTCTCCGTATCATGTGTGGCACTCGTAATCTCGACGGATTGAGTCTCCAGCTCTTTCGGTATCAGCCTGTCGCGCTGCTCCTCCATGGGTACCTTAGCCTCGGTGGTGGTTGTGGGTTCAGCAACGGATGCCTCTGCCACCGGCTGCGAGGCTGATCCCTCCACATTCGGCTTGGACGGGGTCTCTTCAACATGCTCGGGTGCCTCATCGCCCTTCTCTTCATCCCCAATCACGGCTGCCAAGCTGCGAAAGTTGTAAAGGGGCTCTGCAAAGGAGCCTGCTCCCTCAGCCGAGCCCGCATGGTCTTCCGACATCGATTCGACCAGCGAGGAGAACGATGACGATGCGCTGGAAACATGCCGAAGATGCGAAGGCCTCGTGACATCTTTGAAAGACGACTGGACAACTGATGGAGGTGACATACTCGGCGCTTGGTCGGCCGCGCTTGCCGATGTTGCCGCGGGCTGCACTTCCTCGGCCGCAGCACTGGCTTCAGCGGCAGAGCCACCAGCTGGTTCAGAGCGGTCTACCTCCTTACCCTTGCCGGCTGATACAAGCTCCTCAGCCGCAATGGAAGAGGAACTGCTGGTAACCCTACCCAGCCGCGCATCCGGAGGCACATCCAAGGCGGAGCTGCTCGCATTGTGACTGGTGAGTCCGGTTTTGCGCGCAACCTTTTCTGCCTTCTTGGCTTCCTTCTCCTTTCTTTTGGCCTCTTTCTTGGCCTCTTTCTCCTCTCTCTTGCGCCGTTCTTCCTCGCTCGCTAGACTTAGTCGGATCGCCTCCATCATCATCATCTCTTCCAGATCGTCTATGCGATTCCGCCTCGAGCTCTGGCGAGGTGGCGCGATGTTACCGGACCCTTCTTCCGCCGAGTCGGCCTCGTGGCCAGCTCCACGCCTATCCGTGAGGAACGCCAGCGCCTGCAGCGCCGGGGATCCGGTGCGCGCATTGGAATTCTGGGCTTCGGGCGCGCCGTTTCTCCGCATGACACTCCTTCTTCCCAGGCCAATCCGGGAATCATTTCCAGCGCCGTTAGAGTGCATCAAGTAAGCTGCAGTATGAAGGGCAGTTGCTGCTGCCGACCGCCGCGCCGCATGAGCTCGAGCATTGGCAAGCTTCTGAGCCCAGTCGGGACGAATCCTATCGGTAGTGATCACAGTTGGATCGTTTGCAGATAACGAGGTCGCGCGTCGACGACCGGTGGTGGGGGTGTTCCCGGAGGATAGGGAGGATGTGGAAGACAGTGGAGAGGCCACATTGGGGCGCGAGCTCGGATCAGAAGCGTACGCTAGCCCTCTCCGGAACGGCGGGGGCGCATATGTCACCCCAAACTCCGGCTGGACACAGAATGGACACGCCGAGGGTTCCGATACTAGCTGGCAGTCTTGGCTTTCGGCTTGTTCACCACCCTCAGCTGGAGCAGAATCTGGGTTAGAATCCCCATGCTCCGGCGGATGAGGGTCGGGACGTTTAATCTGAACAAAACATTCGGAGCATATTGGCTGGTCGCAACACCTCGTCCGATTGAGATACGGAGGATAGTACAGAAAACAGATAGGACATTCCGCCGCGTCCTTATATAGGTATGCTTCAATGGGTTGTCCGTTCACAAACGGGTCACGAGGCAACTGCATTTCACGTGAAGCCGCATCAGACTGGATTCCATGCTTCGGCGTGGTTAGCGACGCAAGAGTCTTGGCTCGCGCTCTAAACAGTGGTGAGCTCGATGTGCCGGACGCGATAGGAGATGTTGGGGAGGGGAGGGAATGTGCGGGCGTGGAAGACTGGGAAGCATCGGATCCGTATGACTGCGATCTTGACGTTATGGGGACCATCAAATATTGCACTGCGGCTGAGTCCGAAGCCTCCTTTGTGTCTTCCGTGGCCTTGGGTGGGTTCTTATATTCCAGCTCAGGGGGGATCTCGTCGGGAGGGGGAATGGGAAGCCCACGCGCCGCAGCCATAAGCTGGTGCTCTGTCCACGAGTCCGAGAAGTCATTCAGTCCTCTCCAAAACGGCGCAAGTCGTCGTTCGATCTATAGAGAAATAGTCAGCATCGGCTTTGGGTTCTCCAAGGCCAGATTTGGCAGCGCGGCAAGCTTACCATTAGCTGTCGCACCACAGCCTTGTTGAAATCCTCTGGGCCCGTATAGACACCCTGGGTTACCAGATAACCGCCATCCACATGTTCTTCTCTCATACTACGCTCCCGCTCCTTGAGCCGAGCTACCCGCTCTTTCTCTAGCCGGCGAGCCTCTCGTTCCTGCCTTGTTTCTCGTCGATGTTCGAGCGTGGCCAAATCTCGCTCTGAACTTCCGCCAATTCCGAGCAGGGACAGATCGGGCCGGCTACCCCGATTCGACCTGGAACCATCACCATGGTGGCGGTCACCATATGGGCCATGGTGATGACTGCGGCGACTGGACGAAGCAAGCGGCCGGCTCTCTTTTGCCTGAGAATTGCCCATCTCGAACGAGAATGGGGACCGACGTGTAAGCCGACAATAGTAGGGTTGGATGACTGGATAAGGACGGGTTAGAGTCGACGGTGAGATTGGCAAGAGGCGGTCCGGATAAGAAAGCGGAGAAGGGAGCGAGCGAGGTTCCCGTCCGGTAATGAGAGGAGGAAAGGGACTAGCGATGGTCTGAAGAACGAACGCCCCGAAACACAGGAAGAAAGAAAATGAGGATCCAAAAATAATAAGTGAAGGGAAGGAAAAGGTGGAGCACACTTTAGAGGACCCTCAGTTGGTAGGGCGGGGAGGGGGATGGAAAAGAGATGATGCTAAGGAATCCGAGTGGCCATGTGAGCGACTGAGGTCGAAGCTGGAAGCGGCGATGAGATCAGACGTGCGGGCTTTAGTTAGCCGCGGGAAGACTTGGTATGGGGCCGGATCAGGGGGGGGGATATGTGGGTGTGGGTGTGTTGAAGGAGGAGGAGTAATGTAGGGGGAAAGGATCTTCGTAGCAAAGACTACTTTTGGATATTGAGGAAGAGTGACGATTGACAAACCTACTTAAGTAGTTAAGCGATGAAGAGGAAGAAGAAAATAAGTTTCAAAGGGGGAAGAAGAGAAAAGGGAAAAGGGCAGAAGATCAATGGCAGTTTACTGTTCAGTTCCAGTCAGTTTTACGGGGATTACAACAGTTACCAGCTGGTAAAAAGCAGGCCGGGTCGGGTCTGGTGCCGTACGAAAGATTACCTGATCATTCCCTCCGGATCCACTTTTCACCCGCCAAATCATGCCGCGGCTGAGTATCGGCCCGACTGTTACATTGTAATGGAGGCTGAAACCCATTTATTGCTGTTGCAACTTGCATCTCGTTCCAATGGATACATCGAGTCTTACATCAATCATTCTTCCATTTGTTGCTGAGTTCTCCCTGCACAAATTTTTTATCTTTCCTTTTTCCACACACCGTACTTTCTTGTCACCATGGTAGAGTCATGCCATGCCATGCCATGCCAACTCAAATCCATGCGGCGAGGACACAAGAGGCCTGTGGCTGAGAATGGCAGGCCTGCGCCACATCTCCATACCCGGTCTTGGCGGCCCGGAAAATCCCTCGGCCAATAACTGATCCTATCGTTATTTTTTCGGTCTCGAATAACTACTATTCCAATAGGGTCTGCTTGATGCTTCGTTGGAAGCCCATCTGACCAATTTCCAGAAAATCCTCTTTTTTTTTCTTATTCTACTTGGATTTGATTTCTCACCGAGTGTCAAAGACAGTCGTTAGGCTGAATGCGCTTGTGACTGACCTACGCGCATTTTTTTCCTCCGATCTCTTCGCCGTCACCTGCACTGCTACCGTACTCAGGTATCTATCTATCGATCGATTGGGCAAATGACGACCACACCGTCCGATACGAAGCGCCTGCATATCACTCCATTCACCCCCGATCTTCTACCGGCCGTGCTCCCTGCATCGATCAAAGCCCTAGCTACGGAAATCTCCTTCCATTGCATCCCAACCTTCCCCGAAAACAACTACGGCTACGTGACCCTGCCAACCATGGAAGCCGACAAAATCAAAAAGAAGCTGAACGGTTCCATTCTCAAGGGCAAGAAGTTCAAGGTCGATACCGCTCGCCCAAAGAAGAGGTCAAGAGATGAAGAAGAGGAAGTCGACACTGCTCCCCAGAAGTCATCAGCCGATAAAAAGTCTTCGAAGAAATCCAAGAAGCTGAAAGCGGGCGAGGAAATTCTGGATGGCTATGAGCTCCCGAAGGATCGCCAAGTAAAGAGGGGCTGGACCGAGTCGGCAGATTCGAAGCAGGAAAGGCGCAAGGAAGAGAAGAAGAAGAAGAAAAGTAAGGACGAAAAGTCCGCAAAGTCGCAGGCCAAGTCCAAGTACACCGAAAAGGCCGAATGTCTGTTCCGAACAAAGCTACCACCCAATAAGGCCTCCGCCGACGAGGCTACAGAGACAAAGTCCAAAAAGAAGAGCAAGAAATCTGCGCAGGAAACGGTGGTTCATGAGTTCTCCAAAACCGTTACACATCCGAGTTTCCTACGTTCTGGGGAGGAGCAATCAGCCCCAACAGTTGGATTCGAGGAGGGTAAGGGCTGGGTAGATGAAGCAGGGAATGTGAAAGAGACGGCCAGCGATCGGATAAGAAGCGATAAGTATAGACCGGGACAGGTAGCCGGAGCCAAGGAGAAGCGAAAGGCGGCAAAGGTTGTGAGGGATGAGTCTTCCCCTCCCAAGAAGGCCACAGGTCAAAAGAAAAAGGCCGTCGAGGAAGTAAAGTCCGATGAGGAATCAGAAGACTGGACCTCGTCTAGTGGGGAGAGTTCCTCTGAGGAAGATTCTACAGACTCCGAAAGCGATCAGGATTCAACTGCTTCAACGGGTGAGTCGATCGATTCATCCAGCAGCGATGATGATACATCAGTTCGGTCAAATAAGCGCGAGCAAGAGAAAGTGGCTTCCGAATCAAAGCCCGCCGTGGATCAAAGTGCATCATCAAACGTGAATGATAACCCACCGCCCTCTCAAACTGTCCACCCACTGGAGGCACTTTTTAAGAGACCCCCGCCGGGTGCACCTGAAGCGAAGCCTGAAACAGAGGGGGATGCGCCGTTCAGTTTCTTTGCGCAAGACGATTTAGAATCGGAAGATGAAGCAGAAGTCAAGCCGGCCGAACCGCAGACGCCTTTCACCAAGAGGGATCTGCAAGACCGAGGATTGAGAAGCGCTGCTCCGACCCCCGACACGGCTTTGATGGGTCGGGGAATTAACTGGAAGACTGCGGGACGGCCTGATCCTATGGATATAGATGATGAGACGCACCTGAATACTCCAGTACCCAAATCCGCGCCTGGGCCGAAGGAAGACTCAGACTTTACCAAATGGTTCTGGGAAAATCGGGGAGATAACAATCGCGCTTGGAAGAGGAGACGACGTGAGGCTGCTAAGGAGCAAAGGCAGAGGGAGAACCGCAGCAAGGGGATGAAAGGAAAATCTTAGAAGACGATGCTTACCGCATGAATCTTGCAAATAGCTTTGACATTAGATATTGCATAATTGGCATGCTTGCCCAGGCAAGCGTCACTTTCAACTTCGTCTCACAACCTGTAATTCTGGATTCGAGCGTAGGCTGCACGCTAGGGGAGCAAGTTACAGGAATGGTCGTGGACTATCCGTACAATCGATGGTATGGTTTATTGTTAGCTTTTGATACTCTGGTGTCTTCAATTGAGGACTTGTAGATCACGTGGTACCAAGAATTCGGGGATGGATCGGAGGTCTGGCCTTTCCGCCTTCAGGCGCCAATAAACCATCATCTCCGCGGCAGCAATGAAGACCGACACGTCAACTCTTGATCCAAGGGGATAAGATAACCACCCCTCTCACAGCGAATTCGCCAGCCATGGTACTACGGCATAGCGCCTCTAGGGTGCTGTTTCTTTTCTCTGCTTTTCTACTCTGGACTTCTTTTGCGGTGGCTTCCTGTAAGTCACCCCCCGATCGTCTGGTGTTCGATGCTGGCTCCGCTTTTACTGTCAGGAAAAGAGAGGCTAATAGTCAGAACGCAGCCCCCGCGTCATTCTGCAAGTGCACCTGCTTTTCCAATAGTACGATTATCCCTCTCGATCCCGACTCTTCCGAATCGACATCGGCCTTGAACGGTGTCTCCCATTTCCTTCGTCGCAGCGATGATACCGCTATTTTGGATACAAGAGCGAAGAATTATCGCTCTTTGAACTGCAACGATTGTAACCGGAAGTTCTGCTTGGACTATGACTTGCCCACCTGTCATGGTGCTAAGGAAGATGATGTCTTTACCACCTGTTTCCGTATGATTTCCCCTCCTCCCCCCAAGTCACTCGCCAGTGTTCGTGCTCTGCTAACATGTCGTCTGTACTTCAGAGAGAGACTCCCGGAAAGACCAAGCCATTGTATTCATGTTTATCATTGCTACTGGCAGTCTGCTTGCCTGGGCGACACTTAAGCCTTGGGTAGAGAAGTGGCTCGAGGTATCTTATTCATCAGGTCCACGGCTTTCTTTTACGGAAGCGCTGACTCGTTCTAAAGGCTGCGAGAGAGCGGCGGTTATATATCCCAGTGTCCGAAAATGCTGGTCGTTAGGGACACATGTCATATCCAGATTATACACAATCATAGTCCGGTACCTTTTTACCGGGAGACCCAGTCCAGTCGCTCGAGGCCATCGAAGCCGGCCATCTGCGGCACCAGGGGTAAAATGATTCGACGTCTCGAACGATCATCAGGGTCGGAGCACGACTCACGCTCGACATGTGGTTTGACACGTGCTACCGAATGCATGTCTTGGCATAACAACACATGAGCATAACAGCTCACAATTGTCGTCTCAGAAAGATCATCTTTCCCTTTTATGGTGGGCATACCATGGCAAATTGTACAGATCGGCCGGTGCCCTCCCACTTCCAAGCAATATTTCACAACTTGTTACCCGAAGAGTTGCTACTTAGTTGTCTGATTGTAAATACAACCTTCTTGTAAATTCAGGGCAGTTTCAGTGTTACTTTCATATCCCATATACGAACAAGAGCTACTCCCGTCGACATATCTGTAAAGATAGGACTGATATTCGAGATCGATCTATGCCTTTCACTTACCATAGTATCCATTATTCTCAATCATTCGAAACACTTTATGGCTAGGATATGTTGCAGGGATGTAAGACAAGTAGTATGTCCATCCTGTCTTTCAATAGTTAACCTCTGGTGACAACATCTGGCATGAAATCCAGACAAAGTGGCAAGGTTCACGGTCTAGACCATGCAATCGACGACACAATTGCATAAGTAGTGTTATGCCAATCTACTCCACACAAGATCATGTACTGTGGCTGGCCTGTCCGGGGTCTTCAGATGAAGCTTTGTCTTGTTCCAGGCAACATGACCGGATTCAGTCATGAGTGGGTAGCAGCTTCCGGATAGCGGAAGTTGATCGTAAAGTCTGACACAAGCCAGATGGTTAACCTAGCTGTACATGGCACCTGCAGTGTCTGAACTCTGAAGTACTAGTAGTTTATCAATTCATCGAGTTCGAGGGGGAAGATGGGGTGTGATTGGTGTACGTATTTGCTGCTTGTCGGGGGTTGCGGGGCGCCCCGGGTTGAAGTGGCCCAACAGTGGATACGAAATCGGTTAGTGGGAATTTTTAGTCGCACTCACTAGTTAGTTAACTGAACTAACTCTTTACTATAACTATCTAGAGACTACGGACGTAGTAACTACAAGAGAGATTCATATCCCTGCGGATTGCGGGGAGATTTTTACAATAATCATAAATTTCTGCAAACATACCATTTGTGTGATTGACCGGCATGCTCGCCACCTGCAAGCTTTCCTGCCCTCGGAAGCCGGAAACCAGTCCCTACAAAGGAATGTAGCACCATCCATCCCCCCAATATACTTCTACTGGTAATAAATAGAATATGACAGCCGTCTATGGATACTGGCATGTATGTATGTGGACATCCAAGGAAATTCCGGTTGCAGCTCCGGCCCCTGGGGCTCGACTGAACCTAAATTGTGCCGGTGATACAACAGATTCTGTGCACTATGCGCCCTTATAGAAAAGCCAATGTTCCCTGGCGGGAAAAGAGCACCGCTTATTGGAAAGCTGAAAATTTTCACAACAGGGGAAAGTTTGGTTGGCAAATCAAGAAAGTCGGATAAGAAGGGGGGTTCCATACAATTCGACCACGATTGACCCTGGAACCGCATCACTTGGACGAACCCGCGTCCTGTCAGGTGGCGCCCGCTACTCTTAGCAGGCCACTACTAAGAAAGACTTGTTGTACCTTACTTCATACACCCACACATTCAAATCCCCTCTCTTGTCTTTTCTGCAAGAAAATGACTACCCTTTGGTTCCGAGAACCAGTCAACCTGCCTTTTCACTGTCTCCACTTCTCCACCGTCGCCTTTTTTATTGCCGTTCCCTTTCTTTCTTCTTTCCAGCTTCCCGCTCTCTCTTTCGCTCTTTAATCCGCTGCTCTTTCTTCAAGCTGAGACACTTGGCCACCGATCTCTTCAGAATCCTCCAGTCTCTGCTTCCCTTCCTGCTACTGCGTCACCTTTTTTTTTTGACCCAGAGCGAAAGCATTCAGTTGGTTTCGTCGGATCGAGAACGAACGAACTCATTACCAGTCTATCGACAGTTGGGTGGTGTTCTTTGCGTTCGGCACTTCCCAACAATTCTCGATCTGCACTCTCAAATCTGAGGCAAACCAGCACATTCCAAGAGGAGGATCAGTAGCAAGGATTTTATTGTTTTGCGGAGGGCTTGCCGTAAGAAACTTGGTTTTTTGTACAGAAGATGGTATTAACACTGCAGCAAAGACCAACCGCCTCGGACCATAAGTTTCCCACCGTTCAGCTCTTCCTTCTATGTATGCAGACCCCTTGTCTTTTTGCTGTCTTTGCTATGCTAACGTCTGGTCCTGGGTAGCAATATGCCGCGTCGCAGAGCCAATTGCCTTGACTTCCATTTTCCCATACTCATGGGTAATGGTCAGGGACTTCCATGTGGCTGATGCCAGCAGCGCCTCTTTCTATGCCGGTATTCTTGTCTCTGCATTCTCCCTTTGTGAAGCCCTCACCGGTATGTTTTGGGGCGGTCTTTCAGACCGTGTCGGCCGCAAACCTGTTCTCATCTCCGGCTGCTTTGGCACGATGCTATCCCTCCTCATCGTGGGTTTCTCCTCTAATTTCTGGGTGGCCCTCTTCGGACGGGCCCTTGGTGGAATTTTAAACGGGAACATCGGTGTGATCCAGACCATGGTCGGTGAATTGGTCAAGAATCCAGAGCATGAACGTAAGAAGATCCTCGTATTCCCTGGTCGTGGCGGTAAACTGTTAGTTGGAGCTGCTGCTGACTGTGCGCACCTATAGCCCGCGCTTACGCTGTGATGCCTTTCGTGTGGTCTATCGGTACGATTATCGGGCCAGGTAAGTGTGCTGGAAAATTTCAAGGTACAAATGGACACAGATGTTAATGGGTTCATCCAATAGCGATTGGAGGTTTGCTGGCAAAGCCTGCTGAAAGTTTCCCCTCCCTGTTCTCTATGAATGGCCTATTTGGCAAATTCCCTTACCTTCTGCCTAATCTCGTCTGCTCCGGATTACTTCTCTGCAGCATCATCTCCAGCTGGATCTTGCTCGAGGAGACGCATCCCGATATGCAACCGTGCAGTAGGCCAGATGACCTGGATCATCCTTCCGTGGAGCGTCCTCTACTTGCAACTGCAGGAGCTACCGCCAACGCAGGCGCAGATTTACGTGCAGAGTCCTACGGTACTTTCAACCAAGTCCATCTCCATGAAGATGAAGATTGGACAGTGTACGTCGATGGTTCGAAGCCCGAATCCACTCCGCAGAAGCCGACTATTTTCACATGGCGAGTGACCATGCTCATCATCGCCTTGGCAATCTTCACTTACCACTCGATGACGTATGACCACCTGTTGCCCATTTTCTTGCAAGACAAGAATGCCAGCAGCATCGCCATGTCGTCGAATTCGGCGTTCCGTTTTCCGGGCGGGGTCGGCCTCTCAACTCGAACCGTTGGGCTGATCATGTCAAGTGATGGCATAATTGCACTTGTCATCCAGAGCCTTATCTTCCCTTTCCTGGCTCAGCGCCTGGGTGTCTGGCGGCTCTTTGTTGTCGTCACCATTCTTCATCCGCTAGCCTATTTTATCGTACCCTTCCTTATCTTCGTTCCCAGCCAACATGTGATCTTCGGCATCTACACCTGCTTGGTTGTCCGCAACATCCTCTCCATCATCGATTACCCCGTCCTTCTTATTCTCATCAAACAGGCCAGTCCCTCCGATTCCGTTCTCGGCAAGATCAATGGCCTCGCGGCCTCGGCTGGCGCCTTCTCACGCACGATGGCTCCACCGATTGCAGGCTTCTTGTACAGTACGGGTTCCAAGATCGATTTCACGGCCCTGGCCTGGTGGGGAAGCACTTTTGTCGCAGCCATTGGCGCTGTGCAGCTCTTCTTCATTGAACAAAAGAAACATGCCTCTATCACGGTTCAGCCAGCTGCGCATTGCCACTATGCGTCTCATGCCACGCCAGTCAAAGATGAGACTGTCCATATCATTGTGACAGACGTTGATGGCGATGGGACTGGCCATGTATAGGAGGACTATTGTTTGAAGGCAACGGTAGGACTCATTCATGAGACTTATTCGCGTGCGAGCTATGCGTTCTATCTTGCATACTATGAGACCATGATATCGTTGTTATCGAAAATGTTCATGATTCGCTGTGCTGCATTCTAGCGCTCAAAAGGTGTCCCGGAGTCTATCACTGTATATAGAACGAAATAATAACAAATCATATACTGCATATAAACTTGATCAAACGTACACATCCGTTTAGCATTTGCGTCCGTCTGGGGTCCTGTACTCGACTGTCGATGATGCAAACAAAGGCGGTAGGACGAGTTTTGGCTGCCCCCATCGCAGGGCGGTGAGAAATCCAGGGTTTTTGGCCGATTACCACCACCTCACTAACGCAACGCTAGTCCCTATTAGGGTTAGTTTTGTTTACCGCGACATCCTGGCAACGGGCCGAAAATAATCATCATCATAATAAACGCCGCCTCGAACCTCATCACAAACTCCGCATTGTTGTCCCTCCCCACGAACTCTGGGACTGCTCCATACCCTTTCCCATCGATTGGTGTTGGGACGCTAGTCCACACTATCGAGATCTCCAATCTCGTCTCCCTCAAGAGAGATACTTTACCCACCGTCACCATGTCTACCCCGTTATCCTCCTTGACACCCTCGCGCCAGAACTCTCGAGCCTTCTCGCCGAGCTATGGCAAACCTGCTTTTGCTGTAGAGGAGGACGATATGGATGCGCCTGAGGATCCCATATCGAGCCCCTTCAAAGTGTCTACAGAAGTCCAAGAAGAAGATCCCATCCCTGAGCACGATGTCTACGAATCGCACGACGATCAGGTTTTGGACAACGATGATATTGAATCAGTGATGCCAGCACCTAGCTCGCCGTTCCAGTTCAATGCAAGAGAAGAGACTGTGGACTTCCAGAGACTGCGGGCCCTCAATCGGCGCATGTCTTCAGGGGGCATCGGTGACCACTCCATGACGCCTAGAAAGCGCTCCTACGAGCAAGTCCCTGACGGTACAGATGGTGATGAGACCCCAAATGATAGATACAAGAAGGGTACTGGTCCGAGAAGCTCTCCAGATATCAATGTCTACGCTGATGAGGACGTTGACTTCGTTGCTGATCACGACCTGGAAGAAGGTGCTGGCCAGGAAGTTGTGAATAGCATGGTGGAGGAAAATAACAACGAAGGCATGAGCACTGTCCTCCATGAGAATGATAAGGACAGCTCCCAAGAAATGGATGAGAACCTTGACTTGCAGGAAGCAGACGACGCTATGACGGATGACTTTAACGAATCTATGGATGAGACACGCCTCAGCACATTCTCCGCTATTCCAGATATGACCACTTTCGCACGACTTCGAACTGATTCGCCTTACAAGACATCACGACCTCATCTAGGCGACGCGGAATTGGCCAGTCCTTCCCCCGCAAGGAGGTCACCTCGACGAAGCATTCTCAACAATATGGGAACCCCTCTTGCATCCCCTGCACCACGAAAGCGAGAATCAAGAAGCATACATGATACGACTAACCTGCTTGATCTGACCGATCAGCCAAGCATTTACCCCCGTCAGCGTTATAGTGTACAGAATGAGCGCTACTCTCCTTCCCGCCGATCTCCCTTGAGGACCGCCAGAGACTCCGTAAGATCACCTGCAAAGGCTTCCCTTTTGGACTTTGACATCCCTTCTGTGCCTACTCCTCGGTCAATTCCAACGGTCACTCCCCGGGAGCTTGAGACTCTGAAATCCGGCTTCCTCTCCGAGATCTCTTCCCTCAAGGCCACTCTCAGCGGGAAGGAAGCGGAGGTTGCCAGTCTCAAGCAGGCAGTTGCAGACGCAGAACGCCGCGTAGGGGAGGCTCTAGAAGAAGTTCGTAACGAAGTTGCGCGCAAGGAATCTCTGGAATTTGAGCAAGCTGAGTGGCAGCGGAGGGGCCAAGAAATGGAAGATATCCTTAGAGAAGTGAGAGCTGAAATTGTCGAGGGTGAGCAAGAGAAAGAACGATTGGCGAGGAAGGTGGATGAGGCAGAGAAGTCTAGGGAGCAGTTGGAGGGCCGAGTGGTCGAACTGGAGAGTCAGTTGGCTTCGGCTCTCCAGTCTGCCTCCTCCGCTGGGAACGCAGCCCCTGAAAATACGTCTCGCACCAAGACGTCCGAAGAGACTGCCAAAGAAGTGCAAGACGCCGTGGAGAAAGTTGCACGTGAGCTTCATACGCTTTACAAGAGCAAGCACGAAACCAAGGTCGCTGCATTGAAAAAGAGTTACGAAGCTCGCTGGGAAAAGCGCGTGCGTGAAGCCGAGAATAAGCTGACTGCTGCCAACGAAGAGAATGAGCGACTGAGAATAGAGCGAGATGCCGCCGTGTCAGAGCCCCCACGAGTCGACCCTAGTCTATTCGCACAGGAGCGGGAGGAGCACGAAGCAGAGAAGCGTGTGATGGAGGCACAGGTCAAGGGATTGCAGCAGGAAATTACGGCACTGAAAGAAGACAACGAGCGCCTGCACGCGGAGCTGAAGCAGGAGCGAGCAGAGAAAGGCGAATTGGTGGCGGCTGTGGACGAATGGTTGGCAATCCAGCAGGACCAGCCCCCAGCACAGAGCGCCCCTCTGCCTTTGAGCACCAGAGAGCTTGAGTCGCCAGAGCCAGTGTTGGCCGCCCCGGAACCTTCCACTGAGAGCTTCCAGAGGAGCGTTAGCCGTGGCAGCACCTCAGGTGGCATTCGTCCTACAAGTACCACCTCGAGCAATGGCGAAAAGAGAATCCCTAGGATCGGAGCAGTGGGCAACAGACATGCTCGAGGCAACAGCGGCAGTAAGTCCGGGATCGCCCTCCCCACACCCGGGCGCAGTGGTATCATGGGATCCATTGAACGAATGGGCCGTGGTGGTGCTTAAAGCTTGCACTCTCATTCTGCTTTGACGATAATGTTTTCTTTCTTTTATTCCCTTGATTTTGATTCCCTCTTTGTGAATTCTGCAACTTCCTCGATATTGACTGGATTATTTGCTTATTGTATATTGGTATGGTTGTTGGCTGGGCACATACTATTCCTGGTTGAGATATCCCCGAGACGGCGTTTTTGGCTGAAGGCCATGGAACCCACGGACTGGTTTGATCAATGAATGACGGATTTATCGATGTAACGTGTTTATGCTTTTATGATAGCCCTTCAAATCTCTATTACAGTACGCTCTTGAGAAGTAATTGTCGACACATGCATTATCCAACGGTGGCCTTGATGTGGATTCTACACCTGGCCGGACTTTAGGACTCTATTCCGTGAGATAGAATCAGCCCTATACATTATTTAAATTTGGCAGAAAACTAAAGAAATAATGTCACGTACTCAATTCCACTTCCAAGACTGTCATCCTTCCAGGATACCTCCAAGACCATTTTCCACATCTACTCCTGAGTCTATTTTAAGTGCCTTTCAGGATACCTTCTAGAATACCCTCCTAATGCCAGCTCCACGGGCACTAACGGCGCTCATACTGGGGCTGAGACCCTAACGTAAGATAGTAAAGAACTACAGCAGTTGAAAATGATAGAATCCGAACAACACTGGTCTCCGACAGGTACTTCGATAAGATATTTCTTGTAAAGTCAGTCACATGATAGGGATAAATCTGTATATGCTAACTCTAGAGAGTTTCTATATAATGATATACAGAGTCCAAATAGCCATGGCGTTAGGGGAGAGAAAAAGGCAGTGTAATGTAAAGCCTTAAAAACCGTTATCTTAAGGCTAGTAATCATTTGCAGTCTTATAACCATTTATCACCCCTTTAAGACAGGAGGCCATGGATACTATTGATAATACCCTGGGGGTGGGCACCACAGAAGGTGTGAGGTTATTGAGTTGTGCGCCGTCTGTGAAGAAGAAGAAGGTAGGCACTGAAGTAACACCTGAATCGGCAGTGAGTTTCCCAAGGTCGTCAGGATCAACTTCGTAGAATATGATGGACGGGTAGTCGTAGCTGAACGAATCGAAGTTAGGGAAGAATCTTGCAAAGACCGGCCCAGTCAACGAAGAACATGACTATGGCTTGCTCTTCAGAGTCGATGACCCTTCTCGGTGAATTCAGCAGACCTAAAATGATGGGAATAATTTATTGATTTCTGAAAGACGGGTAGTCTGACGAAGGGCCAGCCTTCAATTATCTAGTTTATATATATATATGTGTGTGTGTGTGTGTGTGTGTGTTATTATTCAGGGTGATTCTTATAGCATCAGACAACCTTGCACACATACACACACACATCAAGTGTATAGATTTATATATATTTGTGAACTGTCGGACATCCCATGAGCTTACCTATGGAAGCCGGAAGTCGCCCATTAGCGAAGAGCGCTAGATCAACCCTGAAGAAGCATATTTACATGTCATTCAATATGACCACTATTCTATAACAGGTCATGACTTGGCCGAGCGTTCAATAGAATCGGTAAATTCTTCATTTCCCGGCATGCTGAGAATTAATATTATATACAGTGTATGTGTCTTTGGGAAGTTTAGTCCTAAGCATAAGTACTTAGTAGTGGATACGACTGACGATGAACAACAGATGGATGAGCGGGTTTATACTTGATCCCCTCGAAAAAAAAAAAAAAAAAAAAAATCCTTCCCTTTACTACATCTAGTCTTCAATGGCCTTGTCACCTTCGTGTACAGAAAGTCACTAGCAGAAATACAGGTAATATGCACTAAGACTAGGCGGGTATTAGTATTTGGATGTGCTCTTGGCTGCTGCTAGAGTGAGGGGTTCAATTCCGTCCCAATGCCACGTTAAGTTCACTCTATACGCCAGGCGTCGGGAACTGAATATATATATCTCAACTCGCTTATAGTAGGATTAAGGAGTAGTAGCCATCAGCTAATCACTCAACAGTATACGAGAATGCTGCCAATAATCTCACAAGATGTAAAACATCAGTTGCTTGGACGAAAATTTACCGGAGGAATAGTAGTATCTGTTCATCAGCTACAACTTGAATCCTGCTAACATCTGGCGGGGTTACCCCGCGATCTGCACCGCATCCATCAAAAATTGACAGACCAACACAAACTGTCCGCAGTTCATCGACTAGCTTCAATGGCCATCACATTTTTTTTTTCCAAAGTCATGCGGGAGTTTCCGAGCAGTCAATGAGTCAAATCCTGCAACAATCCCCTAAGGGATCAAATATTCACACCCATAGCCGGGGCCAGATCAAGTAGTAGCAGGAGGGGCATGCGACAGCTCTCCTTCTCCATCTGTCAGGCCCACCTCGTGCAGCGCAAGTCTTCTGACACGGACCTCTCTCGGACTCGCCTAAACCTTGTTAGCCACGCACGGTATGACTTCATTTCCGTCGTGGTGATGCCTTTATTCCGCCTGTGAGTTTACCCAGCCTTCTCTCTCCTCTTCTCCCCTCTCCCGTCCATCGGGTTACCGCTGGTGGCTTGCAGCAGACATGAAAGAACGTGGGGTGGCAAGCAGGGCCATGGCTCTCGGATTGCCATGTCCGAGCTCAAGCTTGCTCGGCAAGATGTCCGAGTGCGTACATAGAGAGGACCAACTGCGGCAGTTTAATGTATCTGCTGCCCCCTTGCTCAAGTCGAGCGGGTGAGGATACTCCGTACAGAAGTATAGAATGAGTCATGGGATTGGTATGTAATGTTAGTTATATCCCTCAGTTGTACTCTACGGGGTGAGGGCCGCTTATCGAGGGTATCCTTCCTTCATAGGTATGATTACCGGAACAGGCAAGACGCTCCTAGGCTCTCCCCGGATCTGGGGTTATCCGCTGGATGGTAAGTAAGTAGTGGGGAGCGTGCCACTGTGGCTGAGTATTTTTCTATCTGTGATTCCATGGTGGGAAGATGTCTACTTACTTTCTATAGGATATTAGGAAACGTGTGCGGGTGTTGCACTTTCATACTATCCACCAATTACGTACAGGATATTCCAACTGAACTAAGTAGTAGGCAAGGATAGGAGAGGGGCGCATGATATGATATCTTAAGTAAGGGGAAAAGGAATGCGAAAGATCAGGTTCCTGTCCATCTATCAATCTAAGAGAAGAAGTCAGCTCCCCCGGCCTCCCCGGGTTAGTTCTGAAAAGATAGCACGGAGCAGTCCGAGAACAAAGAAAAAGGGGGAGGTGAAACTGGGGCAAAGGCGGGAGAATGTTGGCTGGAGAAACTGGAGCTGGAAGGTTCGATCGCCCGCAATAGATGGATCAAGCGAAATTCGGCTCTGGGGTCGAAGAGTTGACCCAATTCCAATTCCATGCCCCCTTACTATTAATGGCAGCTGATGACTGGGGATGATACGTAACTTGCCCCAGACACGAAAAAAGCTAAGGCTACCGACTTCAAGTAAAACAACCGGCACCGTCACAGCTCCATTTCGCCAGTCCAGGGAAAAACGAGAAAATCCCGGTCTTTCCCCGATCGGGAGCAACTCCACGTTTCTGTGTCCAATTCGGGAGGCATTACGCGATTTATGATTGGTGGCCAATCGTCCTCCAGCCGACGGTTAGTCAGCTGTGGAAGTCCCACATGGGAATCCGCTCAAATGTCACTGATTGGTGTGGGGGAAATCCCTCGTGATGCGTCGGAGATTATCCACACGGGCCAATCACCACCGCTTGGGCGTTGGTTCGTTTTTCCCCCACGAATTACTACTTACTGTATACTTCCCTATACTACTAAATACTAAGCCACTGCTGGGTCCCCCGTATTTTCATTGTGGTCCAGTCACATCAATCTCTAATTACGGCATGGAAATCTCGTTGTTTTACCTTCTAGTAGTACTGCTTGCGAGGCAAAGGGTGAGCACAAGATATTCATGTGAAAATGGACAAACTATAACGGCTAGCACTTTTAAAATAGGAAGGTGTCTAAGATTGGAACCAAGTCGTTATAGTGCTGTGCCTTACTCACTCTTTATCAGGAATTGAGGCATGAACTGATTGACTACAACAAAGCTGATCCAATCACATATAGGTGTAGGGCTTTTCCCACAGTAGCGGCATGCAGCATGCTGTGATGGCACACATTGACAGCAAGGAACCGCCCTTCCATGCCACCCTTCATTACGACACTGTACATGAAACAGAAAGAGAGCTATCTGGTCTATCCACCTGGAGGGAACCGGAAGGCTCTAAGCTCATCATAGATGCCTGGTTCTACCCCAGTGCGCCAATCCTTTCTCTCTACTTGTGGGGTACCGAGCTCTTTCCTCCGATTCTCGCTGCTCCCCCGACCTCTTCTCTAGCCACAAATAGCCTTTGGCAATACGTACACACTACACACACTACTACACAGTAGTCTGCTGGCCCCTCCAATACTCCACTCGGGCGCCAGCTAGATAATATGATCCCGTCTGGGGGAGCGAGCTCACAGGTCACCCGCTCAGATTCTGGGCCGTTACGGCTCGCAATTTCCGACGGAACTATTGGACAGCGCCAACAGAACATTCTCTGTAACCTTGCGAGAGGGTTTGTCTCCTCCGGTTGTCGGCACTATTAAGCGTGACATCGGACCCTCTATCACGTGGATGAGCTTGTTGTTGATACTCCTTCCATGAATATGATTTGGGGAGATCACATTGCAGGGGTAATAATTCACGCAGGGTTTGGATGATGATTAATATTATTCATCCGTAAAGCCTAGTGGCCAGGTCTAGAGCAAGGTGTGCTTTGCACCCCATTGCTGCGATGATTTGTTTTGCTGCTCCTATGAATTTTGACTGACAACTCGCATGCACAATGTGTGTGTATGTGTAGCAGCAGCGCCAGCAGCATCAAGAATTTGGGGCCGATCCACCCGCGCGATATTTTGCCCCAGTCTGTGACCAGCACCATTTCACGACCCATTCAACACTACCTACATCCAGAAGTCAACGTCGGTTTGCTCCTATTGATGACGTTTACCTACAATTCTGATGCTGCTACAATTATTGAGGCTTTTTCTTCAATAATGATATTCTTCAATGCGTACGGGGGAACATTGTAAGGATCTAAACGACTCATCTGGAGAGGACGACTAGGTCTCGATGCGGCGGGCGAGCCGAATCCAAGGACTCCCGCTTTTCTCCAGTTCCTAGTTTCAGTGGGTCTCCCAAACAGTGACCGCATTTATTGAATTCTGCCCAAATAATTAATCCCCCGAACGAACTAAACCGCAGGATACCGTTCCCAACTCCCAGTGTCGTCCCAGGTTTGGTCCGGCCCAACGATTCGCCCCTCCATCGGCATGCGGGATCGGCTGCGATCCTACATTGGGCAGCTGGCGGGCGGGCCTGCCCTGCTCCTATCCCTCATGCTGCATAGCGCCTGGCAACTGGGCTTAGTCTCTCCCGGGTCTGGATGCTGTAGGCCAGCGACAACCACCTGGTCCATTATTAATTCCTGATGCATTGGCAATGGTACCTTGTAGTTGACTTCCTTACCCCCCCCCCCCCCCCCCCCCAAAAAAGGCCCTGCTGTACTACAACGTAACTTACTAAGTTTTCAACAGGGGGAAACGATATGTGCATGATCGTCATAAGTCCACTCCCTCTCCACCAACTTCAAGACTTAGTCCTCTCTGCCTCCGGCTTCGAGACCGCATGACATATGCACCGTCCGCACTGGATGGGCCATCGGAATACCGAGTGCAAACAAGCCGCAGGCTGCACGATTTCCAAGTCATTCTATCTAACGGATAGTTGTGTTGTGACAATGGCTAACTACTGACTCATACGTAGAGGGTTTTCCTCATCGCGATCCAACCAAGGAGACGACACTTCATCAAACATCAACAAAATGGATTCGTGAGTAAAGAGGACCGCTGTGCATGTGTGTGTGTCTTATCATAACGATCATCGAGGTAGGCTCCGATAGCGCAGAGAAATCCACCCTAGTCCGAGATCACCATACGCGCACAGTATATTACACAAAAGGAATAGTAGATAATTTAGAGAGCATACGGGATAATCTAAACGGAGCGCTTACGGGCCTCGGTTCCGTGGTATCTGGCTGGCTGACCCATACTCGGCTGTTCAGCAAAAGGGAGATCGTGAAGTGTACTCCGTACCGCAGGGGCCGATCCCCGATCAAAGAACACACAGTAGTAGACTTACGCTTTGCAATACGGATCCAGCGGGAGAGAAAATCTTATTAGAGACAAAGAGCCGAATGATTTACCTTCTGGTAATAATCACTATTTTCGAGCCTACCTGACTAACTGTCTGACTGACGTAAAAGGGGGCAATGGAAGGGAAGCCGACGGAAGCAGACCCGAGTTTCTGAGACGCCGTGCATCCATCTCCAGTCCAGAGTTGCGAGTAGTGCATGCAAACAAAAGAAAAGTCACAAGAGCCGGAATCTTTTCCGAAACCAAATATGACGCATCCTCCCTTGGTGTGTGTGTGTGTGTGTGTGTGTGTGTGTGTGTGTTAGTTAACTAACTGACTCCGGAAAAGTTACCGCACTCCTCCGTATGTATACCGCCCCGTGGCTGCATCCCTGCACGGAAGAATAGCGTCATGACAGTTTTGAGGATGTCCCAGGGTCAAAAGTAGTCGCGAAGGAATATTCTACAAAATAAAAGTTTCCCACTGCAAGCACCCGATGGGGAAAGGTTTCCAGAGTCTTGTGTCTTGTCTCATGGGGATTGGGGATAGCACGTTTAGTTCAGACCAATGGCAGGATCTTGAATTTGCTCCCGGTCCCCTCCGGTGGTGGCCAAGTTGCCGATGACTGGTTGTGGCGGACAGGGCCAGTAACGTGACCGGGCCGATGGAGACCAAACCCCCCCTCAATCGGGTATGGAAAACTGCCATCGCCTTCTTCTGGGTCCGTTGCTACTCCTTAGTAGTAGTGGGGAAGAGGAGGAAGAGAGGGAGGGGGGACGGGCTAAGAGGGCGGAAAATACGGAGTAAGGGGACGGGAGTTGGTTCACTTGACTGAAATGGGTAGACTACTACTTCCCTACTGTAGTGTACACATTGAGAAAAAAACCGGCTGTGGAACGGAAGCTGAGGAACTGGGTGGAAACCACTAAATACTTAGTAAGTACTTCACTAAACTTGTTTTGGTCGGAGGAGGAGGGGGTCCTGCGTTTGGTGGTGGATCTCTACAAACAGTCATGGATTTCTGAATGGTCGTTGGCATCTCCAGTGGGGGTGTTTTGTACAGTAAGCAAAGCGCAACGACTGGCCCAAAAAGACATCCGTAATCTGATTGTGTCTTTTTCATAGGTATTATTATTATTAAATTCTGATTATTATTTCCTTTTCCCCCACCACTCCGACTGGAACCCGCTTTTCCTTTTTTCCCAAGCCTCCAACTCCCCCCAAAAAGGGACTAGTCGATGCGGTCTGAGGTAAATACAGACCCGCACTAGCGCCGGCCTTCTTTTCTGGCCAGCGTGACTAGTGAGTATAGTCTAGTCCACGATAGGTAGCAAGAGTCTTTTCCACTACTCAACTAAAATCCCCCGGCGCGGTTTGACGACGACGATGACAACCCCGATGATGAGGATGATGATGATTAACCCGGGTCAGGTCCTCTTTTTCCTTTCCCCTAGTCTCAAAGTCTAGTACGGAGCACACCGTCCGCCATTGGGTTTCCACTTTCTAGGCGGAATTCCACGGTTCTGGTCTGGGGGAGGCGACCATGGCGAGTGGATCTGGGGCTCATCATCCCCAACGCCAACGCCTCCTGACTGTCTGGTTTTTTGACTGACGGTTGGAAAAGGCACTTGCGACATTTGCTGCTGCTACTGACACTAGTTCAATCGTACTTAAACATTCTCCTCCCCGGCCCCAGGTCATGTCTCGATTTTCGTCCCTTTGGACGAAAAGATTGGAACGTGGTCCTGTGATTCCTTTTTTCTCTTTCTCTCTCTCTCTCTCCCCCTTCCGGCGGAAAGTGATTCTCTAACTTAATTCCTGTATGGATTTATTTTAAATAAATTAAAAAAAAGAAAAACAGAAAAGGAAAAAAAAAGGAACATAAAAATCAAAAGGAACCCTCTCCACTCTTGTTACTTCTACCTCTTGTTGGGTCACGTTCTGGATTTCCTTCTCCTACTACACACCTCTTCCTCCACCTTTCTCTTGTTCTAACTCTTTCTACTTACTCCTTACTCCTACCCTCGCCATTTTTGTCCTATTACCTATAATCCTCTTTATCTACCAAGAAAGTCGCATTGTTTATCCTACTCTGATTATCGCTATACTACTCCACGCCGTTTCTCTACAATTTCTCTTCCACCATTGATACGACAAAAAGGCTGGCCTACTCACGGATGATCTGGTTCAACTGAATTCACGCTTTGCATAATGACTAACACTGCTGTATCAACAACTTCTCCCACCCCTCAATCCACCGTGGAAACCGAGGCCAAATCCAAGAGGAAAGCCTCCACTGCCGGTCTGCCCGCCAATGCCCGTCCTGTAAAACGGAGGGCGTCCAAGGCGTGCTGCTGCTGTCGGGCTCGCAAAGTGCGGTGTGATGTGGTCGAAAATGGTTCGCCCTGCACGAATTGCCGCCTGGACCAAGTAGAGTGCATTGTTACTGAGAGCAAGAGGAGAAAGTTCGTCTACGTCGAATACATGTCTTCCGTTTTCCCTCCACAGAAGTGCCGGCTAACCACGAGCGCGCCTTGTTGCCACTGTTCAGGAAATCACGTGTTGAGGTCGATAATGCAAACCCTCATCAGCTGTCTCAATCCCCTGCAGAAATCCCCGATGACGGGGCTAGTCTGTTCAGGCGACTTAGCGAGTGTCATGGCCTTTCCGACATGGCTCCGGCTTCTCCCTCGCAGCGCTCTGTAGATCTGGATCAGGGGCAGCATATGCCACATCTTTTATGTTCGTATCCCACCTCGATTAGTCTCGGAGATCGTGGCAAATGACCCATCACCACTGTATCATTGTCGATAAGATTCTAATGCGTACTTGTACAGATCAAAGCCAAGCGAACAGAATTGGCTCCGGGGATCGCTATCGAAGAAGAATGGCCCCGAATCCCGCTGTTCCAGCGACGCTTCCTTTGCACCATGTGACTTCGCAGATTCAACAGCTGCTGGACCCTTCCTTTGCCAATACCAGGTCTGGCGGTGTTGTCTTACCAGACTACATCCGCGGATTGCCGCCACGTCTGCAAAAAGAGGACATCGACTATTTGTCCATGAAAGGAGCTTTGACTGTCCCCGACGTGGGACTACGCAATGAATTGCTGAAAAGCTACATCCACTACGTCCACACCTATATGCCCCTCCTTGACCTAGAAGACTTCCTGCAGACGATCGTTCAAAACGATGGCATCCGCCGTATGAGTCTATTGTTATTCCAAGCCGTGATGTTCGCCGGCACAGCTTTTATCGACTTGAAGCATCTCCACGCTGCCGGCTACGCCACCAGAAAGGCAGCTCGTAAAGCTTTCTTTCAGCGCGCACGACTTCTCTATGATTTCGACTACGAAGTTGACCGAATTTCTCTCGTCCAATCATTACTGCTAATGACCTACTGGTATGAGACGCCTGATGACCAGAAGGATACTTGGCATTGGATGGGTGTGAGTTTGTCCCTCGCACACACCATTGGCCTGCATCGTGACCCCGGCAACTCCCGTATGGATGTCCGGCGCCAGCGGATGTGGAAACGGATTTGGTGGAGCACATATACGCGTGATCGTCTGATCGCCTTGGGAATGAGACGTCCCATGCGCGTGAAGGACGATGACTGTGATGTTCCGATGTTGACTCTTGACGATTTCGAGTTTCATCCCTTCTCGCCGGAAATTGTGAGCATGGTAGGCAACTCGGAGATTCTTCAGAGCGTGAGCCATCAGAGAGAGCTGGCTTTGATGTTCATTGAGAAGGCCAAACTTTGTCTCTGTGTGAGCCATGTTCTATCGGCTCAATATTCGGTTCTAAGCCACAAATTTGGTGGAACGATGGAAACCACCATGATGTTGGTACCCAAGAAATCAGCAGCGGAGACCTTCGAGGTTCGTCGTTGTGATCAGGAGCTGGAAGACTGGCTGGCCCACCTTCCGACAGAGATACGCTACGCCCCCGCAGCGCCCTCCAAGTTAAATGAGGCACAGGAAGTTCTTCACTCTCATCGTGCACTCCTGAAGATGGTTTATTTGACCACATCCAGCGCTCTCCATCGCCCTCAGGTCCTACCTGCGATCCCGTTCCCTTCAATGGACGCCGAACTACAGGAGATTTCTAGGAATAAAGTGCGGTTTGCTGCGATCGAAATTACAAATATTGCCCAGGATCTACACAGCCTAGACCTGACCCGCTATTTCCCTACAACTGGCGTTACGGTCCTACTTCCCGCTGTGATTATTCATCTCCTCGACATCAAGTCTAGTGACCACAACGTTCGTATGACCAGCCTTCACCGGTTCTACCAGTGCATGCGCATATTACAACGTCTGAGAGAAATTTATGCATCGGCAGACTTCGCTACGTCGTTTTTGGAGGCTGCCATTCGCAAGGCCGGAATTCAGCTTACAGTAGCGCCGCAAGATGTACAGGCACGGACGAACAGCATAGTTGACACCTCAGCACGCGTCAACACTTTGACCCCACCCCCCGACTCTCTCGCGCAGAAGATCCCTGACTTGACGTATCCGAAATCCGATGGCGCAAGACGTGCCAGCCAGCTTCCCAAGGAGAGCGGTCCTGAGTTCGCATCAACGCCCCCTCCCTCCGACGGTAGCGAGAATGGGAGCACCAGCAACATCAACCCCAGTTATCACCAGGATGCCTTCACCATCCCCAACTTCGATTCGGAGCTGAGCATCAGTGAGCTCATGGATCTGGCGAATGATGCGGAAGTAACCCAGAACGACTTCGATGCCTTGATCAACTTTGACGATGCCGGTGCGGACTTCCTTGCCCCCGATGATGGCTTGAATACCGGGAATGGTAATGGGAAGAACTATGGCTTTGGCTTGGGTACCATGAACAATCTTTCCGATATCATGGGCTTCGATACCGAGAAACAAGGCGTTGGTCTGACCGGCTTGGGAGACGGACAACTTGCCGACGATCGCGCTGCGGCATCACGGAACGATATGAACACTTTCGCAGCCGACCTCGATGCGGAACTCGGCCTGAGTCTTTAAGCGGCTTGGAGACACTGTTGCGACATTGTTTCATATTTGTGCCATGATTTAGAACTCATTTGCTTTCTGCACTGCTCTTGGCGATCTTGTTTGGCCGTTTGTTGAAATAGGCCCCTTTTACAACATATGTATGCATCAAAGGGGAATGGGCGCTTGGCGTTCGCGGGCTTTTACGTACCGGGTTCGAAATCCTGCGAACCTTGGATCGGTTGATGCTTATTTCTTATGTACTTCATGTGCCTGATTTGTCCCCCTGCACGGGGCAATTGTTCCCATTTTATGTACATACAGAGTCGAAAAGTACGACATGAGAAAATGAATGACCTAACGCATGCTACTCGGGTTATAGTAACCTTAGCTTCGTCGGAGAGATGTAGTAGTGTATGTTGATTGAACTATGTAGGGCTGGCAAGGGAAGCAGGTAGATCGATGAATCGAAGAGGATCTCGACTTCTTGTAGACCACCCTTGCCGGGCATTCTTCAGGTATGTCTATGCTGCTGCTGCTCCGATCACCCTTGCAGTGAACACCACCCACTGACCGCTTGGGGGGGTGGGGGGATCTTGTCGCCGTCAATTCTGTGTGGCATCTGTTGAGTCGATACGGTCGGTCCATATCTCTCTCCATACAGTGGAAGCTGACAGCATATGGAGAGGATTATCTGCTAGGATGAAAAAACATACACCCGCAGATGGGATCAATCAAGATGTTATTGATAGGACGTTGTGGAACAAACCGTACTCATACCCTCAAAACTTGCTCAGTCGCAGCAACTTGAGCGGACCGGCTAATACACCTGTATACCATCCAGGTATTCGGTCTGTGCTAGTTTGTTGTCTCAAGTGGAGATCCAAGATGTGGTCATGAAGTACTACAAGTGGTGGAGAGGAGGTCCCGTGCATACCAGTCCCGATCAGGCAGGTGCTTTGGGTCAGGCACTTTCCCGTCTTGTCTGTCTCTCCCTCCACCATCCTTTCATTTACTCTGTCTCTCTTCTATCTTCTTTTTCTCATTCCACCTGTCATTGGTTTCAACGATGGACCGCACATCTTCTCTTGTTTTGTGTCTTTTTCTTGGCATCTTCCCCCGCACCGGGCACTTGAATCATCCTGTTCAATCCCGGTCCCTGCATCATCTTACTCACAGCCACAGCGTCTGCCATTGTGTAACTAACAAATAGCTCTCCACCATCATCCAATACCTGTCCCGCCAAGGAAGTTGGGCCCCCGATACCACATTGACTGAGTCACAATCCTTTCTCAATAGCCTTACATTCGGGGCACGGATTCGATCAGTCAACTGTCACAGTGCCAATTCATCCACGTCCTGTGAGGCACGGAATCCAAACCAAGACACTAAGTACCAAGGTACAGCACTAGCGAGACAGCGTGTTATCACTATTATTGGCAAATTGACCACGGGATTTCTCATGCAGGGTTCGGCTGCTCCATCCACCCCTCCTTTTCCTACCCAGTAATTCCTTTCCGCCTCGGTTATTGGAGGAGATGCTGAGCTGCTTAACTGACGCCTCACCGATCAGGCCGGAAACGGCGGCGGGATACAACCTCGTTTCCACACAATAGTGTTTGTCTTCTGCAAGCTGCACGGCATTGCCAATTGCCGCCAGCATGTATCTTCTATCCACTGGATATGAATTATTCTCCCCTCACACCATGTGGGCCTGCGACTTTTCTCTCAAACTTTGTCGCTCATGCAACGATGTAGTATATATAGCCCTGGCTGGGGTTGGCATCCCCCACCCATCGTATGCTGACCCTTCTCTCCTTGAAGGACTCCTATAGTGGCTTGCGGTGCATGTATAGAACCAATCTTCGAAGATATTTAACTAGGTATAGCTGTGACTGAGTCTGTCCTTGCATTCAACAACACCATGCGCAGCTCTCAGTTGGTGCCCTTATTGGCCCTGGCTGCACTCAGTTATGCTACGCCCGAGAATAAATGGTCCTCCACGATGAGAAGGCAGTTACCAAAAGCACCCACTGGCGTCAAATCGATAAAAACTCCGAACAATGTCACCATCAGGTATAAAGAACCAGGAACCGAAGGCGTTTGTGAGACGACGCCCGGAGTCAAATCATATTCCGGATATGTCGATCTTTCGCCAGAATCACATACCTTTTTTTGGTTTTTTGAGTCACGTCGTGATCCCGAGAATGATCCAGTGACTTTGTGGCTGAATGGTGGCCCTGGAAGCGATTCGTTGATTGGGCTTTTCGAAGGTTGGCCAAATATCGAGGCGGAAAGGACGAATAGCTTGAATATTCTGACGCTTTCACAACAGAGTTGGGTCCGTGTCACATCACCCCAGAGTACGAATCAATCGTCAACCAGTACTCCTGGAACGAAGTCACCAATCTTCTTTTCTTGTCCCAGCCCCTCGGCGTGGGTATGAAATCCTGTTGCCTTGATACATCATGAGTACATTGCTTACGATCTTATCTGCGAAGGGTTCTCTTACAGTGAAACCGAGGCCGGGTCCTTGAACCCAATTACTGGAGTCACCGAGAACGCCTCGTTTGCTGGAGTCCAGGGTCGATACCCAGTTATTGATGCCACAATCATCGGTTAGTTGTCTGGTATGACTCAGTTAGCATTCTCCTCATGTTCCTACTTTATAGACACGACCGATATCGCTGCACGCGCAACCTGGGAGGTACTTCAAGGCTTCCTCGGTGGCCTTTCACAGCTGGATTCTGAAGTCAAGTCCAAGGAGTTCAATCTCTGGACGGAGAGCTACGGAGGGTGAGTGCAGCGTTCAGATCAGATTGACGTATGCTGACTTGATCAAGACACTATGGACCAGCTGTAGGTTTTCTTCTCTGGATGCACAGATATGAAGCTGATGACCAAAGTTCTTCAATCATTTCTACGAGCAAAACTCGAAAATTGCTAACGGGGAAGTGAGTGGAGTCCAACTCAATTTCAACTCTCTCGGGATTATCAATGGCATCATTGATGCCGCCATTCAGGTGTGTAGAAATGCAGCTCGCGCAGAGGTTTTGACGTAAGAGACATCGCTAAAACAATGAATAGGCAAACTACTACCCGGAATTTGCTGTCAACAATACATATGGAATTAAAGCTGTAAGTTTGTTATCCGCACCTCGTGGATTTATATCATTCTTGCTCATACTTGCTAGCTCAATGACACAGTGTACAACTATATGAAGTTCGCCAACACGATGCCCAATGGATGCCAGGATCAGGTTTCTTTGTGTAAACTGACCAATAGAACCTCGCTAGCTGATTATGCTATATGTACAGAAGCAGCCAACATGTGCAGGGACAATGTTGGTGAGTGGTTTTGCAATTCCCCTGCAGGGATGTATTGATGAAGGGCTTCGCTAAGCTGTTGTACAGAAGGGCCTTATTACCAGTTTGGCGGCCGTGGCGTGTATGATATTCGCCACCCCTACAATGTAAGTGACAAGGATAAGGATTGCACTTTCCGAACAGGGACAGAGCTAATATGTCTACCTAGGACCCGACCCCGCCGTCCTACTTCGTTGACTACCTCAAGAAAGACTCAGTCATGGATGCTATCGGCGTGGACATCAACTACACCGAGTCCAGCAGCGACGTATATTACGCATTCCAGCAGACCGGCGACTTTGTATGGCCAAATTTCATCGAGGACCTTGAAGAGATCCTCCGACTCCCCGTACGCGTGTCTTTGATCTACGGCGATGCTGACTATATCTGTAACTGGTTCGGTGGTCAGGCCATCTCACTCGCAGTGAACTACACCCATGCATCTCAGTTCCGTGCAGCCGGTTACACACCCATGACGGTAGATGGGGTTGAATACGGGGAGACGCGCGAGTATGGCAACTTTTCTTTCACCCGCGTATATCAAGCCGGGCATGAGGTCCCATACTATCAACCGATCGCAGCGTTGCAGCTGTTCAACCGTACTTTATTTGGATGGGATATTGCAGCGGGTACTACTCAGATTTGGCCCGACTATACCACCAACGGCACTGCGCAGGCTACACACACGCAGTCGTTCGTACCACTGTCCACAGCGTCAAGTACCACCGTCGACTAGGATTGCGGGGAAATCTCCTTCTTTGGCATGGCTAATGTTGTGTTATTTATTCTGATACTTGTCCTTAACCTAAAAGAGTGGCACGCAAGCTTTCTTAGACATGTTTGCCTTCAACATGATTTATCATACCACGACGTCGTCCTACAACTTGTCAGGTGTTCTGGCAACACTTTGCAGGGACATAAAGAGTCATGTCATATGAAGTCCATTACGGTAATTCGTAACTTGCTGTGGCTAACGTAATTGTGCCTCAGCTAGATGTCGTGATACGCTCCAAAACCCAATCTGATCATGGATATTTAGCGAAATAACAGGAAGGAAAATAAAACATAATCAACCACCAAAAAGACAGAGGCTAATGCCTGGCCATCATGGAACTCCAGCAACCTCTTTCCGCTGAAATGGAATGCGTGTATATAAAAGAAAGCTTAGTCATCATTTCACGATAGCCAACTCCGGGTCCTGCTTCTTCTCGGAAGGATGGTCTTCCAGCGGAACACCCACTTCTTGAGCGGTCTCATCCGAAAAGTTGAGGTCCGCTTCGACGTCGGTATGCTCCTTGATCTTCAAGAACACTACGGGCGACGCGATGACAAGACTGCCGGCGAGCAGGCCCCAGCAGGAGGCGAATTCCGTCATGTAAGGGGTTCCCACGGCATCCATACTGCAGCAAAGTATATTAATTAGCTTCTACGCCTAAATTCGTGAGCGAGGGGGCTTCGAGGACTCACCGCCACATGCCAGCTGCACCAGCAGACTGGATGCCTTTGTAGAAGCCGGCGAAGTTGGCCAACTTTCGAGCGTTGTTAGTCAGTGAACCCATGAACCTACACAGCCCGTATCAGTCAGTAAAATGCAGACAATAAGCGCAGCCGCCAAAAATAAGAGACAACAGCGGCACTAACCAGTATGCACAGGTCTGGAAGGCAGCGTCATAGAAACCATAAAACATGTACAAGAACATGGGTCCAACATAGCCGCTGGTCGTCCAGTCGGTATCTGCCTCGACATCCTTCCGGGTGTATGTCTTCTGGAAGGCATAACCACCGCCCCAAACGCCCATTGTGAGGGCAAAAAGGAGTCCAAGACCAAGCTTGGCTCGGACTGGGCGGGTAAGGAACTTCAAGTCGAGGATCTGGCCGAATACAAATGCGCCAATCATTTGCATAAGCCAGTAGAGGAGATTGTTGAGGGCCCGCGTCCGGATGGTGAAAAAAGCACCATTGACACTGTTGAATTGATAGGCAGTAAACCAGTTGCTCCCCAAGAACATGGGAAAGAACAGGATGATGTAGTAGTCGGTCCGAATGGTGTCGTAGAGGCCTTTCAATTCGGACTTCCACGTGGGGTTCTTCATCACGATGACATGCGAGCCATCCTTGCGCTTAACATACTTCGAGTCTGAGAGGGCCCAGGCAAGGACAAAGCCAAGCGCCATGAGCACCATGAAAGCGATGTAGGTGCCATCATTCACCTGACCAGCTTCAGAGTGCAGGTTTTGACCCAAAGGTACCTGCATACCAGGGTCAGAAAAGTACTACCATTTGGAGTAAACCATCAAAGGACTCACCAAGCTGCCAATCACACCACCCAGGTTGAAGATCACCCAGAAAATAGCAATGAATTTACCCTTCTCCTTTTCGTTCGGGTAACTCATCATGACCGCACCCTGCGCACACCACAGCAGACCACCGCAGACACCTAGTAGCGCGCCCGCAAAGATCAGGAAGCCGGAGTTCTTGTTATGGTTGTACGACAGAAGGGAAGCCACATAGAGGAAGTAGCCAAAGCCACCAATAGAGAGAGTCAGGCGGAGACCAATGCGGTTTGCGATGGACCCGGCGAAGAAACCAACTACTGCGAAGGTACTGTACAGAGCGGTGTTGGAATCGCTGACGTCGGTAGGGTCCAGCTGACCACCTCCGCCCAAACCGCTGACTGCATTGAACATGCCCGGGCAAAGGAAACACACGAAGGAGACCAGCAGAAGTTGGGATTCTGGGGAGGCAAAGTACGGCAACGACCAGGGACCGATCTTGATTGGCTTGTACATCCAGGGTTTACCAGTGAGCTGGGTTTCCTGACCGGCCTCTGGATCTGAAGTGACCGCGGGGACTTCCTTCTCATGATGGAGGTCTTCCTGTCCCGTTGTAGTGGAAGCCATTGTCGTTGATGGACAGCTTCAATGCTGTATGGAGATGCCCCAAGAACAATGGCAGATGGGGTGAATTTATTTGCGGCTTTTCGGCAGGTCAGCAGGCGTACTCAAAATGCGCAGGTATGTGCATATGTAGACGGGATCAATGGCATGTATGTGCAGGTATAGACAGTGACAGTGTAGAAATGTGCGTGCTGGGAAACAGACGGGACGAATGGTGGCTGAGGGAAAGATGGAAGAGACACCTAATAACGAAAACAAGATGAAGGGGGGGAAGAGGAAGAGAAGGAGAAGAAATATAAGAAGTAGATACAATGGAGGAAAGCAAATGGGATGAAGGGTATCACTGTGAGAAGAAAGGACGGAACTACCCCGGGGGAAATGAGAAGGATGACGGAGGAGCCAGCGATCCAAAATATGTAGAAATCTGGTAGCACGCACTGGGGCGGACCCAGAGAACTAAATTTAAAAGGGTTGGACTTATGGCAGTGAAGGAGGAAGGGGAAAAAAAAAAGGCAGGATCAGGCAAGGATGTCTTAGATGATCCGGGGTAAGAATGAAGGGGTGGGCACAGAACCCAGTAAAGGAAAAACAGTGACTGGTCACGGGCGCAGGCAGAAAAAAAAAACGTGAAACCCTTGGCCCAAGCTGCAGCTGTGGTAATGATAAATTGGGTGAAAGAAAAATTAAGGTCGATGGGGGCTCTGGCTTATTTTTATCTCCGGGGGCTCGGATATGAATCGTAACATCCAGCTGATGGGGAATCTCACCAGTCTAAGCCACGAGGAGAGTGCGCCGATGGGGAGGGATCAACTTGGGCAAGGATACCACGGTGGGAGTAGGGAGGATGAGACAACGGTGATAACAGCCATCATCGGGGAGGAGGAAGACACACGACACACAAGAGATAGGCAGGAATAGGGAGTTAGGTAGCTCCACGATACGAAGAACACCCAGATAGACAAGCAGCCGATTCAACGCCAGTGTTGCAACGCACAAAACCCAATAGAGAATGGGAAAAGTCAATGGGATGACAAGACAAGAAAAGCCGTCGTACCTTATCTCTGGGTCCTCGAGCCGGTGGGCACAGAAGACGCACTAGAAGAACTAGCTTACTCGTTTAGTGAGTGACGGCGTGGTCAGACGGCGAGATAGTCAAGCACCACAACGAATCATCGGTCTCCGACTGACTCTAGCGGGAACCCGATCAGTCGCAGGATGGAGAATAGAACAATCGACACGATCCACTCGACCCCAAGCGACCCAAAAGTCAAACCGAGATAGAAAACTAAGGGGGGGGGGAAAGATGAGTAAGAGAAATAGAAAATGCGGAGATGCAACTCAAAAAATTAAGGGCGGAGGTAACAGAAAAATATTGACCCAATCAATGGCCAAGGGAATAACAATGAAAAGAGACACTGGATGTTTTGAATGTCAAGTAGTAGCCGATCGAAGATCCGACAAGGAAATTAATCAGACTAGCAATGCACCTCCGATGCAAGTTTGCCAAATGACAACCACGAGGCCAATGGTCGAGACCCCAAGACCAGTCGCGTGTTATCACGGGAGGGGAGGCTTATCTCCAGGGGTTGGATTGGAGATATAGTAGTAGTAGTAGTAGTAGTAGTAGTAGTAGTAGTAGTAGTAGTAGTAGTAGTATAGTAAGATGTGAATGGAGCAAAGTAATCGCAGTGATAGCACAGAACAAGCTAGGGAGAAGAGGAACTGTTGTGCAGGAAAAAAAAGAAAGAAGGAAAGAAAGAAAGAAGAATTGAAGAGGACAGACGGACCTTTCTCACTGATAATCCATCGACTGGATGTCAGTTGGATAGGATCGATAATCCGGTTTAACTCATCCGTCATCGGATCCATAGTTAATAGGGTTGGTGGTGAAGAACGAAAGAGAGAGACGGAGAGCGCGCGGGCAAGGCCGATGGAGCAGACGAGTTGCTGCAACCAAACAAACCCAGAGTCAGCGGAGTCAGCCTCAAGGTGGTTAATCTGGCCATGGAGCCATCCTGATTCACCCGGCGGAGCTGCAAAGGCAACGGTGACATCGCTCCTTCGAAGCTTAGCCGAATGCGGGGAGACGATTCGGCTTATTTGCTGGTACGGTCGTCGTGAGGTAGCATCCAAGAACCCAAATCCCTCCTCTCTTCGACCCTCTTTTTCTCTCCCGCTCCGCTAAACCTGCGCTGGTGGCTTTCGCTACCGATGAGAGTTTTCTTGGGTCTCCCCCGCCCAGTGGAGTCGGACCGGACCCAGTAACCGAACCCAGTGACCCATTGGATAAGAAGAAGCACAGTGAAAACTGAAAAGAAGGAGGAAGAAAAAAAAAAGAAAAAACAAATTAACCACAAGGAGCGGGAGGATGTGAAAGGATAGCTAGGGAAATAGGCAAGAAAGAGAGAGGTGGAAGTGAAAGAATTCTAGGGAATTGGAAAAGAGAGAGAGAGAGAGAGAGAGAGAGTAAATAGGAGGGTTTACTAGAAGAAAGAGAAGCTTGAAAGGTCCGAGAATGGAAATGAAAATGGGAAGGAATGAATGAATGCATGCAGACAAACAGCAACCAACACTTTTCCTTCCTGTTTGGGGTCTGCTATTCAAAGCGTCCGAAAAAGGCAAGTGCCCTGAGTCACGTGGATATGTATCAATTCAGACGTTGTTTAGTATCTCTGCCGTATTGCCGTATTGTTTGTACGGTTTGTATGGTTTCACCAGCCACTCTGTAAGATACGGGGGTTTGTTCGTGTCGGTATTGATTATGACGAGACAGACGAGATAGGGAGCCCAAAACTACGCAACATGACCTCACCACATACATACTCCAGTAATTTTGCCTATCAAATTGTGTAGTTCTCCCCAAATCAATTCGCTTCGTTTGGACTGCTTCCTCGTCTAAATAGACTAGTTCATCAAGTCTATAGTCACTTGCTCCATCGGCTATCTCCCTCAAGAGCCCACTCCGGAGTAACTCCTTACTGCCAACCATGGACGGATCCCGGGGAAAAATGTCACCTCGTCGTCCGCCTCTAATCTTACGCCTTTACTACTTCCTGTCCGATCCATATTCATCTCTCTACACATCGACGTCACATTCCGGCCCCATCACGCCCCCCCCCAAAAACCATGGGAATGGCAACGTCAATTACCCCAAGCCGTTTTTCCCGAGGCCAACCGTACAATCATCATGGCGATCGAGCTTGTTGTCCACGTTGCCTGCCCCTGCCTTTGCCCCATCCAAGTTCCTGGTTCAATGTCACCATGTACTTTGTAGTATTCCCTCCACGTCTTCTCATTCATTCATAATGTCCTACCAATTTCCCTCCTACCCCGCAACAATTTCCTCTTCCCCTCGTCCCGTCTCATCCCCTATCTCCTCTTAGTAGTTCGGACAGCCCATCCATCCGTCCCATCCGTCAGTCTATTCTCCCTCCCCTCACATCATCGACTGACTCCCCAAAGTCTGGTTGTGAGCGCGGCGCGGCTTGAAGTATACCCAACATGCCTGGCAAAACATCCACCTCCCTGCCCCGCATCACCAAGTTCACCAACTGCCGTATCGTCAAGGGACTTGACCTCGTCGAGCAAGACGTATGGATTGATTCAATCTCTGGGAAGATTCTCAAGGATCAGGAAGCCTTCTATGGATTACATCTCTCCCCCGATGAGGTCATCGACCTAGGCGGCCGCATCTTGGCTCCCGGCCTTATCGATGTACAGTTGAATGGTGCTCAGGGCTTCGACTTCTCCGTGCCCCAGGCCTCAAAAGAACTATACGATGAAGGTCTGCGGGCCGTTAACAAAGGTCTTGCCAGGACGGGAGTGACTTCATACCTCCCGACGGTAGTCAGTTCTACCCCCGAAGTCTACTGGCAGGTATGTCTCAATTACCCCCCACACCTCCGGAATACCAGTAAACCGAAAATAAGCGGCAAAAGAGGCTCATTCTTGAACGCAGGTACTTCCATCGCTAGGGGCATCTGGAAAGAGCCATCGCGCCGAAGATGGCGCGGAGTCGCTAGGCGCTCATGTCGAAGGTCCATTCATCAGCCCTGGTCGTAATGGCGTGCATAAGACAGAAGTTCTTCGTGCAGCAACATGCTTCGAAGATGTCATCGCTTGCTATGGCAAAGACAACCTCACCGGCCCATTCAAATCAGTGCGCATGATCACAGCAGCTCCTGAGGTTGGAGACATGCTGCCGAACATTCCCTCCCTCACATCAGAGGATATCATCTACTCCATTGGCCACTCGGACGCAACGTACGAGCAAGCCCTCACCGCCACCCAGCAAGGCGCCACCATGATCACGCATCTTTTCAACGCAATGCGCCCCTTCTACCACCGGAACCCCGGTATCTTCGGCCTCCTAGGGCAGAATGAATGCCCGCGACCATTCTACGGCGTCATCGCCGACGGCATTCACCTGCATCCCACCTCAATCCGCATTGCCTACAACGCCCACCCCAAAGGCCTCATCCTCGTCACTGACGCCATGAAGCTATGCGGTCTCCCCGACGGTATCTACGACTGGACCAATGGCGAGCGCATCATCAAGAACGGCGCCCGGCTGACCCTCGAAGGCTCGGACAAAATCGCCGGCAGCTCAGCCACCCTCATTGAGTGCGTCAACAATTTCCGTCGCTGGTCAGGCGCCTCCACGGCCGAGGCGCTCAACGCAGCTTCCGCCACCCCCGCACGCCTTCTGGGTTTACAGGGCGTCAAGGGGTCCCTGGAGAGTGGCGCGGATGCGGACTTGCTTGTGCTGGATGATGAGGAGGACCCCTTCTCGGGCCCCACCTTGACTGTGAGACAAGTCTGGAAGCGCGGAGTCAAGATCTATGATACCGGCAAATAAGTTGCAGTGCCTTTTGACTTGCGCACACGCTGTCTGAACGAGTTATGCGCTGCAGAAATTGTTTGGTTGTTACTCATTCATGCGTTATGCTCGAATTTCGATCTCTCTAGCAGGCTTGGGAGTTTTGGTTTGGATTATGCTGCTCGTTCCTTCTTGGCTCGCGTCGGTTTAGAGACTTGCATGGAGTGGGCTCCCGTGTGCTCTGTTCATTACCTTTCTTTTTGTACTTGGGTCATTACAACAACCGGGATAAAGTAGACCTCCCACATGGATAGTAAATAGAATGTCAATGATAGATACAGGCCACTTCGGTTCCTTTATGAAGATCTATTTTGTTTCTACATTGGTGTACTAGGCATATTTTTTGAAATAAACTCTATTTCTATTCATTTCGATATGTCTGGTGCTTCCTGCGCAACATGCCAGCGCTATATAATACAAGCAGATCGTGACTTGGGATGAATGACAACCCAGATCACACTGTACATAGGATATTGGTACTGCAACAGCAACCAAAACATCCAAAAAGACAAGCCAGGATTTCAAACAAAGGACAGATAACTGTATATCCATGAACCTTCCCCTGACCTGGTGATTCTTCTTCGCTTTAAAATCATCAATCATAAATCATGTAAGGCAAGCCGACTCCATCGCATATGCATGCATCTGTCGATCGAAGCTAACGCCCTCACTTGGAGACTACACATGCAAAGAAAAAATCTCAATCGCTTGGGTCATGCATGCGCCGTTCCATAATCAACTCCCTGCACTTTAGTTCTATTTTCCTTTTAATTTTTCGGTTTGGATGAAATCGCCATGCGCTTACAGACGGGGCTGCTCGCGCTTCCATCCGGCCTCTTCGGCGATGAGCTCCGCAGCACGCTCGCCAATGGCCAACACAGTCAACATGGGGTTGATAGTGGGCATCTCAGGGAAGACACCGGCATCGGCGATACGAACGTTCTTCAGGCCACGGACCTTCAGCTTGGGGTCGACGACGGCCATGGGGTCGCGAGTCAAGTTACCCATCTTGGTAGTACCAGCGGGGTGGTAGACGGTGTGGGCAACACGACGACCATACTCGGAGAGCTCCTCGTCGGTCTGCACGTTGGGGCCGGGGGCAACCTCACGCTTGATCCAATCCTTGAAGGGCGACTGCTTGGCAACCTCACGAGCCGCCTTGAGACCAGCCACGATGGTAGCGGCATCATAGCCCTCGGGGTCAGTGAAGTAACGGAAGTCCAGGGCCGGCTTGACGCTGGGGTCGGCCGAGGTCAGGTAGATACGACCGCGGGAGCGAGGACGAGGGATGTTGGGGGTCATGCAGAAGGCATCGACCGGAGTGTCGTAACCCAGACGCTCGGTGTTCAAGCAGAAGGGGATCTGGTAGCAGTGCATCATGATGTCGGCAGCACGGCCGTCGAAGCCATCGGCGTTGGGAAGCTCACGACGCAGGAAGATACCAGCGTCAGAGTCCATGGTGGTCTGGTTGGGGGGAACGGGGCGGTTGAGCTCCCAGATGATGATACTCTCGGGATGGTCGAGGAGGTTCTCACCCACACCGGGGATATCCTTCACAACGGGAATTCCCAGGCCAGACAGCTGCTCGCGAGGTCCCAGGCCAGACAGCATCATCAGGCGGGGGGTGTCAACGGCACCAGCGCACAGGATGGTCTCCTTCTTGGCGCGCAGGGTGTGCTTGGCGCCCGACTGCAGGGTCACATCAACACCGGTCACGGAGTCTCCGTCAACATTGACGCGGGAAACCCAGGCATTGGTGAGGATAGTCAGGTTAGGACGCTTCTCCTCGCCACGAAGGATGGGGTGGATATAAGCGACACTGGCGCTGCTGCGACGACCGTCATCGGGGTTGTAAGAGACGGAGAAGAAACCAACACCCTCGGTCAGTTCACCCTTGGAGCGGATCTCCTTGTTGAAGTCTTCGATAACGGGGATGTTCATGGCGGATGAGCAAGCCTGAACCCAGTCCTTGCACAGCTGGTTGCGGTGACGGTTGTGGACGGGCTGAACGGTGTTGCGCAGGTTGTCCAGAACGCGAGTGAAGGTCTCGAAAGACCAGCCAGTGCAGCCGGCCTGCTCCCATCTCTTGCAGTCGTATTCGAAGGGACGGAAAGAGATCAGTGTGTTGTGGCTGGAGCAACCGCCCAGAACCTTCGCGCGGGAGTGACGGATGTGGCTGTTACCTGTAAAGTAGAATAGGGCATGAGAAGGATGATCTGCGATTGATGGTTGTTCGGATGCAAGGGGAGGGTTTTTCACAACATACCCATGGGCTGTTCAACGGTGGGGTAGTCGTAGTCCAACTCGCCGCCAAGCAGGTTGAGCCACTCCTTCAGCTTGAGCACGCGATCATCCATGAAGTCGCTGGGGCCACCCTCGATGATGAGGATGCGCTTGTTGGGCAGGTATTCAGCCAGACGACTGGCGATGACACAGCCAGCTGTGCCACCTCCGACGATGACATAGTCGTAGCTGTTGACATCGCTAGCGGGGAATTCGTTGGTGGTGGCCATTTTGGAAGATGAAGATAAGGGATGTAAATTACTTTTATGCAGGGGAGATCAGAAAAAGAGAGGAGATTATGGGAGAAGAGGGGAAGAAGGATAAGAGATAAGGATGAGGAGAAGAAGAGCGATGGAGAGAGGAAAAAGAAGTAGAGAAAAAGAGGGAAAGAGAAGTTGGGAAAGATGAAATTGGGGATTTTAAATTTTGCAGGACAAGCAAGAGATGCGGTGGTTTCTGAGGCTGAACCGTCAGGCCATCCAATCCATCCATTCATCCATTCTCTTCCCTATCTTTCTGTATTCCTTATGCTGTTTGGCCTCGTCTTGTTCCTTTCTCACTCGATTTTCTCACCATTCTTTCCCTTTTCTGCCGGGTGGGTCGTCTTCTAAACCCATTCCGGAGAGAAACAGGACCCACACCTTTTACTCCACCGCATCTTTTTCTCAATCAATCTTGGCTTCTGAGTGGTGGACCAGAGATTTGGTGGGTCTATTAGTCAAAGCCAAGACTTACGGCAAAGGCGGAACAAAGTTCTTAACCAAAAGTTTTTATCTTTGGTCAGTTTCGGGATGCGTAAGCGCTTTGGCATGCCAAAACTGTTACGTGATCTACTAATCCCCCGGATTGTTACTCAATCTTCCCCAAGATTTAGCCAGGTGTTCATCAGATGACCCGGTCTCGTACTACGTCTTAGTATAGAGTAGTATACATCTGGGTATGGGGGAATAAGAGGTTGGACCGCAGAATCAGCGGAACAGCAAGTCGCCACGGTGAAGTTCCGAAGTCTGCCCGTCGTGGATGGTAACCGGGCGGGCACTCCACACGAGATCCAAACACTAGGACACGCCACGATCCCGCCTACTAGTTGGGCGCTAACCAACGGTTATTTCCATCGGAGATGCAGGGCCGAGGCGAATCCCGGGAACGGATTGCCTGCTTTGGTGCGAAAGTTGGAACAAGTTGAGGGGAGGAAAGAAGTGATAGGGAGAGAGGGAGAGGGAAAGGGAGAGAAACAGGCTGGGCCTGTATACAGATACCGCATTGAGCCATAGCTTACTGAGTACTCAACTTATATCACCTGCCAGTAAGTATCTAATAGATCTCCTACCTGGAGTTTCATACAACAGAAACCCATCCCGGCGACCTACTATGGAAGAGGTCCTCTTATCAATCCAATAGATTTGCCAGACTTCTGTAGTTTGGACTAAGTAGTATTTATCTCCCCAAATCGACCAAGTAAAATCAAGAAGATAAAGCCGAGGTGGGAAAATAATGATAAATAAAAGTAAAATGGAAAAAGAAAAGAAAAAGGATCGCCGCCTGCCGGATTACATCATCGGACATTCCAGCAAATCATCGGGTTGGCGGTGTAGTCACGAAGTACTGTTTTCGGCTTAGGCGCTTCGCCGAGGTACCTGATCTGTACATTAATGCTTCTCTTACTTTCTAATACTTTTTGAAAACATCTCTTTTTTTTCCCCCCTCCCCTCACTTTTATCATATCTATCTCTATCCCCTCTGAACCTTTTTGACTCCCCGTGCTTTTCCATTCAGTGGTTCTACAGTCCACTTCATCGACTCTCTTTCCTCCTCCCCTCTCTATCATCTCTCGCTCACCCTTCCAACCATGTCCCTCCCGTTCCCTACACGCCAACTCTACTATGATGGCAAGGTCCAGCCCGCCACTTCCGGCAAGACTTTCCAAACCATCAACCCTTCCAACGCTACCCCACTGGCCGATATTCAAGTCGCCGCTCATGCCGATGTAGACTCGGCCATCGCCGCTGCCGACCGGGCATTCCCTTCCTGGTCTCAAACTCCTGCTATCGCTCGTGCCCGCATCCTCCAGAAAGCCGCTGCCCTTCTGCGTGAGCGCAATGATGAGATTGCTCGTGTTGAAACTCTCGATTCCGGAAAGGCTTACACGGAGACGAGTACCGTGGATGTGGTCACTGGTGCCGATGTCCTGGAGTACTATGCGAACCTGGTTGGTGGCGGTGGTCTGAATGGCGAGACCACCCAGTTGAGGGAAGATGCTTGGGTATACACGAAGAAGGCCCCATTGGGTGTCTGCGCGGGTATCGGCGCATGGAATTACCCTATCCAAATGTAAGAACAACTTCCTTCTGAATCTTGATAGGACCCTTTTCCAATCAGGCTTTCGAGTGTTCAATGGGATTCTGACAAACCATATACAGTGCGCTGTGGAAATCCGCTCCATGCTTGGCTGCTGGAAACACTATGGTCTACAAACCGAGTGAATTCACCCCGCTCCACGCTCAGACGTTGGCCCAGATCTACACGGAAGCTGGTCTTCCCGCAGGTGTCTTCAACGTTGTGTATGGTGCAGGCGACGTGGGCGCCTACCTGACTGCTCACCCCACGATTGCCAAGGTTTCTTTCACAGGCCAGGTGTCCACCGGAATGAAAGTCGCTGGTTCTGCTGCCGGCAACATGAAATACGTGACCATGGAGCTTGGAGGCAAGAGCCCCCTCATTGTTCTTCCTGACGCCGAATTGGATAATGCCGTGGATGGTGCGATGATGGCCAACTTTTATAGCACTGGCCAGGTCTGTACCAACGGCACTCGCGTTTTTGTTCCCTCGAGCATGAAGGCTGCTTTCGAAAAGCGCCTCCTGGAGAAGATGCAGTACATCCGCCCCGGACCTCTGTTTGATGAGGCCACCAACATGGGGCCCCTGAGCTCAGGCGTCCACATGGAGAAGGTGGCCTCCTACATCCGTCACGGAATCGAGACGGACAAGGCCACCCTTCTGTATGGTGGGTTGGGCAAGCCGCAAGTCCCCAAGGACTTGGAGAGCGGATACTGGGTCCGACCCACTGTCTTTACTGACTGCACGGATGACATGCGCATCGTCAAGGAGGAGATTTTTGGTCCTGTCATGTCTATTCTCTCCTACGAGACTGTCGAGGAGGCGGTGAAGCGTGCAAACACCACCGAGCTGGGCCTGGCTGCGGGTGTCTTCACCAAGGACCTTAACCTGGCCCACCGTGTCATCGATCAACTGCAGGCTGGTATCACCTGGATCAACAGCTGGGGCGAGAGTCCGGCCGAGATGGCTGTCGGAGGCTGGAAGAACAGCGGTGTGGGTGTTGAAAACGGTCGTCGCGGCATCGAGGCCTGGGTGAGGAACAAGAGCACCCTGGTGGACATGAACGGCTCCGTCGCCACCGTCTTTGCTAAACTGTAAATGAAGTATGTTTAATGACCCGTCTATATATATGTCTGGATGTCTATAGGAAAAGATGAATAAGAAGTACATATATCTATCGAACAGAGCTGGGAATGTTACTATGCGAATAGTCAGTGTGCTGGTTGTATCCGCATACTAGTAGTACCAGTATCACTTACTGACTAGTATCGTTTCGTAACCCCCACATTGTAACGGGACGATACCCCTAACGATCAGACAACATACCGATGTATATATAACATGTCATTCATTCGTCTTTTTTGTACAGTCTCGGCCAATCTATGTTCGTTCAGCAATTGAAACGCCATGTAAATCCATCTAGTATCTTTCCGGGCACAAACAAGAATTTCCCAATGCATGACCGCAAAGAGACAGCACGTCTAGCTATCGATTTCGCGAAATGGATGCCAACCGAAAGAATAAACAAAATGAGTCCCAAGCAAATGACTCTCGCGCAATCTACGATTCAATCTTATCCACCCCTGGCCACCATCTACCAACATTCCGAAGTCGGTCGAATACTGCCCTCGGAGTAGAATCTCTCACGACCTTTCCCCCCCTTCAATGCGATGCAACCCGTGATCCCATGTGATCAAAGAACATGTCTCCCTTCAGAGTCGAATCTAGCCCTCCAATCGCCGAGTCAACCATACGTGAAGACATGCTGTCCGGTGTGAGTTCCTCATCCTCTACCGATGCGTTGAGTTCTGTGTTGATTCGGAGGTCCTTGGGTGCTTTCTGAGGAGGGATGTGCGACGGTTGGAGTTTTCCGACACCCACTGGGGCAGGAACGTATGTCCTGGGTCTGTAGACAAGAGGCGGACCCTGAGTACGTGCATCCGTCCCGGATTGTTCGATTGATTCAAAATAGCGGACAGTCTTAACCTTCAGCTCCAGAGTTGCATCTCGGTCGCAGACAATCAGCGCATATGGGTGTAGCTGCAGCGCTGAGAGTGTCCACATATGGTTGATGCCGCCTTCCAGGCCTTTCTCCACAGCAAGAGCCTTGTGAGCACCGGTAGCCACGATGACAACTTCGCGAGCATCCATGATAGTCTGAATACCCACGGTAAGTGACCTCCGCGGCACCAAATCCAAGTCATTGCCAAAGAACCGCGAGTTAGCCAAGATTGTGTCATATGCCAGAGTTTTGACACGAGTACGACTGCTCAAAGAGGAGCCTGGTTCGTTGAAAGCGATATGCCCGTCTGGACCCACACCACCCAGGAAGAGCTCAATACCGCCATAGCGAGCAATTCGCGCCTCAAAGGACGAACACTCAGCCGCGAGATCGGGTGCGTTGCCGTCGAGGATATTGATGTTCTGGGGCGGAATATCCACGTGGGAGAAGAAGTGTTTGTACATAAAGCTGTGGTAGGACTCCGGATGGTCACGAGGCAGTCCAACATATTCGTCCTAGTTTGGTTTAGCAAATTAAACCCTGCTCGAATAAGGGCTCCGAAGTCTTACCATATTGAAAGTTACGACATTTTTGAACGAGATATCACCGTCCCTGTGCCGGCGCACCAGAGTCTTATAGATTATCTCAGGGCTACTACCAGTCGGGAGCCCCAGCACAAAGGGGCGGTCTTCACTGGGCTTGAATGACTTTATGCGACCTAGAACAACACTATTAGCAAGTGGGCGGATATAGCAGAGAAATTAAATGTTCTGTAGAAGTATGAAGAATACGATGAAAACACGATGGGTCTCTGGACGACATACTGATGATGTAATCTGCAATGTATTCTGAAGCTTCAAGGCTAGTCTCCCTAATAATTACTCTCCTAAAGAAGGACATTAGTTTTGAATCAATGTAGAAAAGCCGCTTATCAGGGACGGATGTCATACATGATGGAAGAAATCCGAAGGAGGACGGGAATACTACTACGTCACTGATAAGGATGGAGGGGCGATAACAATGAGGGGTGTCACAAAAGCGAGGACAAAGAAATGAAATGTAAAATGAGTAATAGATGTGTGATGAGAAAATATGAATGAGGATGAAGAAGGTCAAAGGTAAGAAGATGAGAACAAGGAGAAGGAGGACTGAAGGGGAGAGGTGGTAGAGAAGTGGTTGGAGGGGATTGGATATTTTCTGAGAGATGCAAAGAGGAAAAGAAGAAGAAGAAGAATGAGGCAGGGTACCGTTGGGAGGTTAATAATGATTGTTAGACCGGCAACTCCATCCCAACCATGGCTCTGTTACAGTACAAGTTCCCATTCTATCCGGTAGGTCTGGATCGATCGACCATGTGGAGTGTGACAGAATGATACATGGACTTGCTGGACCTTCCCTCAGACCGTGTCATAGTCGGGTACTACTCCTACTAGTAGTAATAGTAGACTTTCAAAGTGAGATCTACATTGAGTCAACGCCGAGATCACCATAAAGGTAGGTGATGACGACGACCTCGCCGCTATGATACACCCAAAGAGTACGTTTGGAGTGAGGGAAAGGGTTTGTCTTTACTCATGAAATTGCGTGGGCCGAAAATTGTTCACCCAGTGTATATTCCCAGGTATCAGGTTGGTAGGCAAGTAGCTGTCCGATGACGCAGCACTTTCCAGTACTGGTAATTTCATCATTTTATCTCATTTTATCGATATGTCATTAGTAGTACTTACTTACTATGACTCCTATGAGGCTGCCAATCAGAGTACTGCATTAGCATCAAGGCAGCTGCAAAAGAACCCGAATGGGTTAGCCGAGAGACAGGGAGGTAAAAAAAAAAATGAAATGAGAAAGGCGATTGTCACCGAATGGTATCATCAGCAGCAGCAACGTGATGTTGCAGAAGGGGGTGGCATGGGGCGAATCGGCTTGAGTAGATGCTCAAAGAAGCTTGCCAAGGAGGACATCCCCGAGGCAGGTGACCGTGGTGTGGCATATCTACTAGTGACTACTAGTTACTATCATGTTGGATGATAACACTGATAAAGAGTTGAAGAGAGGGGGCGCCTAACCTGACGGGGCAGCGTCCCAGTGCTTCCGTTCCATTCAATTGGTTCAAAGACTGTTGGCGGGCGTTGCCGTTGCATTCGGCCATCGCGGCAAACCGGGGAAACAAGCCCTGTGTGTCACAGACCCATGCAACCCTCCAGGTTCCCTACGCTGTGACCAGTTGGTAAGGTATGGTACAAAAATACCCGTCCGAGAGACTACGTACGGTATGTATCAGACTGGAAATAATTTTCATCTGTCACTGTTTCGGTATCGTAATGTTAATGTATCTCTGGTACACCACGTGAGCGCTTTACACAAGATTATCCAGCGGAACATTATTCTTCCAGCACATGGGGGGCTGGATGTGCCAATACCGAAGACCGGTGCAGGGAGGAAGGATGCCATCCATGTTGATTCGACTATCATTCTATCTACTACTACTAGATGGACAAGAACAGGATGGGCATCATCCATCTATGATCTATCTCCCCCCAAAAGACCTCTTTTAGGCTTTAAAGCTCGGTCTACAAGGCCATATACCCTGACTTCTAGAAACTTAACCTCCATTCCCTTGGAGTTGTTGGCTTCCTTCACACCCGTTGTCAGTTCAGTCAGACAGACTGACTGACTGACAGGTAGTAAGTAAGTACTAGCCTGTTAGTCAGGACCTCCCATCCATCCTGTGAAATTGGACTGGACGGAGGCTGGCTCAACTGGCCACTCATCATCTGATTCCCTCTCCGATCCGCCCGGGCTTTATCTGATCCATGAAGCTTGCGAGCTAAAGCAAGAGGGTAGCTTGGTATCAACTGCCGGCGCCGGCGCGCCTGTCCTGTCCGCCCACAATTCTTTGACGTTTGCAACCGACTACCTTATTGACTGGGACTCCCTCGATTCCGTCCGATTCAAGTGGTTGCGTTTCCGTTCCATACCTACAGTGCCTTTTTTTTCCCTTATCAGTCCTACTACTATCATACTACTGTCCATACTACTATTACTACTCTATTACTTTTGCTGCTGCTACTGCTGCTACCACCTTACCCCATCCATCATTCCGAAACAAGATTGCCTGCCTTTCTCTGCCATTGCACCCGCAACATTCCTTCCCACGCCGGGCTCTCATGGCCCCCAGAGAGGACATGTTGCCGCCTGGCTGGGAGGATCTAGACAGGTAGGAGTGTACTAGCCTTGGCATTCCCTTTTTCGATCTAATTTCTATTATTCGATCCCTTTCTGTCTCTTCTGTCATTGATCCATCTGATACACCCCCCAAGTTACCATTACTTGCTTAACCATCTGTTGCACATATCTTCTGTACTCGTCTGTTTCGTCGGCTCATTCCTGCCATGCATCCCATCCATAATCTAATCTTTCTCCTTATACCGCCTCCCTCTCAACTTTGATCCCTTCGGAACCCCCCCCCCAACCCAACAACCTTCCGTCTCATCGTTGCATTTCTTTTCCATTGATCATGGCTGACGGTTAGGCTGTCACATCGTCCCTCGGCAGGCAGATGGGCCAGCTATTTATGATGGGCTTCGACGGAACGTCTGTTAGCCCTCAGATCCGCTCATTGATCAAAGACTACCATCTGGGCTCGGTCCTACTCACTGCCAAGAATCTAAAATGTATCTTCGCACCTCACCCTTTTCATCACTTATCTTTCCCCGATGGATAGTAGATGCCTTGCAGTCGTGTCTCTTACCTTTTTTCATAACTCGGATGCTGATTCACGTCTAGCTGCCGAGGATGCAACGCGACTGGTCCTGGAACTCCAGACAATTGCCCGGGATGCTGGCCATCCGGTGCCACTACTCATCGCTCTCGATCAAGAGAACGGAGGCGTGAACAGTCTGTATGACGAGATATACATCCGACAGTATCCTAGCGCCATGGGGATCGCCGCTACAGGTTCGAAAACTTTGGCCCACGAAGTCGCAACGGCCACTGCACAGGAGCTTAAGGCTGTCGGGGTCAACTGGATCCTCGGCCCAGTTCTAGACGTACTCACAAACGTACGGACCCAGCCTCTAGGCGTCCGCACCACCGGTGACGATCCGCAAGAGGTGTCGCAGTACGGTGTGGAGTTCATGAAGGGCTACCAGAAAGCAGGTTTGGTCACCTGTGGCAAGCATTTTCCGTCATATGGTAACTTGGAATTTCTCGGGTCTCAGACTGATGTCCCAATCATCACGGAGTCCCTGGAACAGCTCAGCCTCACCGCTTTGGTGCCTTTCCGCAATGCCATTGTCCAGGGGCTGGACTCCATGATGGTTGGGGGCGTTTCAATGTCCTCCGCCGGAGTCAACGTTATGCATGCCTGTCTGAGTGAGCAAGTCGTCGATGATCTGCTACGGAAGGACTTAAAATTCGAAGGCGTTGTCGTTTCGGAGTGTCTGGAAATGGAGGCCCTCACCCACAACATTGGTGTTGGCGGAGGAACGGTGATGGCCAAGAATGCAGGCTGTGATATTATACTCCTCTGCAGGTCGTTCCAGGTGCAGCAAGAGGCTATCAATGGCCTAAAACTCGGCGTGGAGAACGGTATTATCGGGCGGGCACGCATAGAGCAATCTTTACGCAGGGTTCTCAACCTAAAAGCCAAATGCACCTCCTGGGAGCGGGCCCTCAATCCTCCCGGCATCCCTTCGCTTACGCAGATGCAACCGTCTCATACAAGCCTCTCCACCAGGGCATACAATAGCTCTATCTCAGTTGTGCGGGATAAAAAGAACCTCCTTCCCCTTTCCAACATTTTGGATTCAAACGAAGAGCTGCTTTTGCTCACGCCATTAGTGAAGCCGCTGCCTGCTTCAGCCGTATCCCGCTCCGTGAGTGAGCACCCAAATATGTCGCTCGATCCTATATCATGGGACCGGACGGCTTCCGTGCTAAGCGGCGAAAGCGTCTTCAAGGAGCTTGGACGGTCCCTTTCGCGGCAAAGGAGCGGCCGTGTCTTGCACACATCCTACACGGCTAACGGCGTGCGTCCGATCCATGAAAATCTCATTGACCGGGCCAATGCAGTGATCGTTGTCACTGCAGACGCTAACAGAAATTTATACCAGCATGGATTTACTAAACACGTCTCCATGATCTGTAGATCACAATTTACCCCATCTGGCGAAGCTCGCGAGAAGCCTCTCATTGTTGTCGCTGCCAGTTCTCCATACGACTTCGCCATGGATCCATCTATTGGAACCTATATTTGCACTTACGATTTCACGGAAACCGCGTTGGAGGCCCTGGTCAAAGTACTCTATGGGGAGTTGAACCCCGTTGGCTCATTGCCTGGTTCTATAAGCCGCAGTCAGAAGCTGCACCAAGCAAGACAACACTGGCTGGTAGAAACTTGGAATGAGGAGAGAGATGCGCGCTCTTTAGATTCTCTTTTGGATGCGGTCAGAGGAGATTGTGCCCAGGGACAACGTTCCGAATTATTGGGAGTAACGTCGAGCAGCTTCCTGCTTCGGCGGGAGGAGATTGACGAAGCGCATTTCGTCGTTCGGAACAGCAGCACCCAAGCATTGTACGGCTTTTGTTCTACGTACTTCTTTCGCTCCACGGGGACTGGTGTTATTGGATCTTTGATCGTCCATCCTGCGCGACGAAAGTTGTCGATAGGAAATTCACTCCACAGCCGCGCCATTCGAACACTTCTCCAGCGAAAAGGCGTGAAAAGGTTCCAGCTCGGATCACGACTTCCAGGGATTTACCTTGGCATCCCATCGGCGAACCCAGTAGAGCGTAAAAGGCTGCGGCAATGGTTTGCAAACCTGGGCTGGAACACGGCGCTCTCGCGGCCCGTTTGCAGCGTGGTGCTCCGCAACCTGATCACTTGGACGCCACCCGACGGGCTAGTCTTTGGCCTCCAAAATGCAGACGTGACCTATGACCTCGTCCATGGCTGGGATTACGCGGATTCCATCCTTGACCATATCAAGACGAACTCCAGGCAAGGTGTGATAGACATCTACAGGGTAGCTCTAGGAGGGGCTCCACATTGTGGCATCATTCGGGCTACACGGCCTGGCGATGGGGCTATCCTGGGAAGCGTAGTCATATATACCGGACGGGCGACCTTGGCGGAACATATGCCCGCGTTGAAGTCTACCCAAGTCCCGGCAGGGGGTATCTCATCTCCAGTCATTTCTCCTTCAGTTGGCGAGTACGCCACAGTCATGCAGGGGCTGGTCTTGCTAGGCATCAAGCAGATTCGCAAACAAGGCGCCGAGGCGGTGATCATGGACAGTGTGAGTTACTATACCGTTTGGTTGGTGTTCAACAAGATCCATCGTATTAACATGCTGATTCTAGGTTGATATCGATGGTAATTTTGACTGCCTGTCAGGACTGGGTTTTAGCACTCTGCACAGCTTCGAAGAGGTCAATTGCGATGCAGCGACATGGACCATGGTGTCTGGATCTTGACCGCCTTTCCTCTTGTGAACCTACCGAATTCTCACTTAGTCTCGATACTCATTTGCTTGGTTGCCTGCTGCCATATGTATGATTTCTGGAGGCTTCTCGGCATCGTACATACGATATCCACCATATATTGCATCTTTTTTCTTTGTGACATGTGTTCTCTTGCCCTGTTTCGCGAGCTCTTCTGTTGTTGGGGGAGTTCCACGCCTTTCCTCTTCATATCTGTTCTAAGATACCTTCTTAGCTGGTTCCATCGAGCCGATCAGCCGAATGTGACTCCAGGACTGACCACGTAGGTGTAAGCGATGACTGACATTGGAGGGCAATATGTACTTGGGATGAACGCATTGGCCGCAGTCACAAGCAGGTACAGAGGAGACATACTTTGCGCGAAAATGCCGATCGCCGCTTAGATGATTCACGCGATAGCGCCGGTGCGGAAATTAAATTCGGAGTGGAGCGCTGCTGGGCCGGAGGATGTTTGCGAAGCGTTGGCTGATGGATATTGAAAACGTTCAAACGCACCATGTCCCGAATGCGGTTGCTACAGCCCCTCTTTCGAGATCTAGACTGTCAAGGGAGGCGGTTTAGAATCCACGCAACGAGAATTATTAGTATCTGTAACTGTTAGTCTGTAAGATTGATTGAGCAAGTCAAAGCCGTCACTTATGAGGGAAAACGCCGCGGAACATCAGGATTTGCGGTAGGAACTCCACCTCCGAGATCCTCCCGATGGGTTTGAGGGATTGTCAAGACCAGTAGAAAGTGATAAACGAAAAGGGGCGGAGGGGCAACAGAGGCGAAGGTACCGATGAATCCCTGCTGCTGCTTTCGGACGTCGGGGACAAACTGGGTCCGGCCAACAGCAGGAGAAAATCCGTCCTCGTGGATTGGGTGGTTCTCAAGGTAGTAACTAGCTCAATCTTACTAAGTACTAGTAGCCTCCCCAATGCAGTCTTTGCACTCTACCAGTATATCTTCTTTCTTGCTCCACCACAGTAGAAGCCTCTATCTACTTTGTAGGAAGAGTTTCTAGTTAGTTAAGTCTGTTCCGGTAAGTTGTCTTCTGTACGGAGTAAGTAGTACTTAGTTAGCTTTAAGCCCCACGCGTGGAGAAGGAAAGGCGAGAGGATCGAATCGGCTTGGACTAAACTGCAGTCCCACCCCGCGGGTTGGCGGTCCGTCCGGTTGCGGTGGCCACTTCAATTCAGTTGGAATGTCCTTTTTCTTTTAATCTTTATTCCTACTTTGTATTCTAGTACTCCGTATCCCCCATTACTATATTTACTGTTAGATTCAATTATCCTCGATTCGTACATTCGATCCCGGTGTTTTGGTGTGGATTTTCCGTTTTCACCTACGACCTTTTTTCTTTTTCCTTTTTCTTTTCTTACTCTTCCACCCAAAGAAAAATAACTAATTAAAATAATTAAATAAATTGCAACGATATATTCCGGTCCTACATAGACCTGAACCTAGCAGACCGATTTTAGAAGATGCAGACAGAGTGTGATCCACACCACCCAACCAGGGAACTTAAAATGACGACATGGTGCCATTCTCGGGGTCAGATTGGGTAAATCAGCCTTGGATCCAGGATCTCACCCCTGAGAATGTAGAAGTGCAGTGGTCAGGGACAGATGCTCTAAGCAGGATAGGGTCAAAGGAACCTGCTTTTGCCTCTTTTCCAAAAAAACAACCATCCCCACCCCCCTCCATATCCGTAGTGTGTCGGCAAGAGACTGAACAGAAACGAACATGTGACTGGGGCAGCCACACCCTCCCCGCCCCCCATAGATTCACATTGCACTGGCTGCGATCCCGTCTTCGTGTCGTGCTAAAATCGGACAGATGATCAGCACGCGATGTGTGAGATTTTGCCCAAACCAAAAAGGCACAAAGTCTAGACTCTAAACCATGAGATGGGGTTATACTGTGTATCTAGATACGGATTTTCCACTGGCAGGTGTAAGGCTGGTGCCAAGCACGCCCTGAGGAGGGTCCTCGACGAAAGAAAACTGCGAGAAAGGCTGCAGGTGTTTTTGACTTTGGACTTGGTCCCACAAGGACTGGCTTGTGATCCTGTCAGCCTGTCACACACTTACTCCTAGTAAGTACTTACTATTGCTTCCCATCGGTGATTTGCCTCTTCTATGTGGAGGGAAGGAAGAAGGTTGTACCGTAAGCAAGTAACTAAATACGTGTAGGAAGGAAGGTTCACGAAGCAGTAGGCATTTTTAACGGATTGATCGGTCCCCTTGCATACCAGATTTGTTTCTTTTTGGTGATTCAATCATTTCCCTCTCTATAGATTTATCTTGAATAAATAAATTGAACAATATGATTATTGTAAATTTCATTTTTAGTATTTTTTTTTTCATCCTTCATTCTACAATCAGGGAAGACACCATGCAAGCTCTTCTGTAGTTCCAAGACCCCGCAGTTAAGCACCATAAGTCCTGCAACTTGCAGGTGTCCTAAGAGGCTTAATATTCTTCTGCTCTCATCAAATATGTCCATTGTTTCGATGAAAGAGCCTACCCCCCCACACATACACACATTGAGGCATTTTCGCCCCGGAACCATAAGAGGGGGAAATCCAATTGCCTCGAACAATCCTACTAACTCTCAATGATGGCAATCACTTTTGGTGGGCCCACACCCCCAGGTCTACACCTCCGTACTAAGCAGATACTTGAGTGGAATAGCTGCATACCCAACTTCCCACGACTAGCTTTATTTGGTTAGCGCAAATTTAAACGCAGCTTATTAGAATCAGTTAGACTCGAATTACTCTGCAGCTCGTGCCCCCGGTTCGAGAACGAGCAATTTGCGGTCCAACCTTCGGACGCGGCTAATCCGGCTTTGTCCCGGAGACTGAGACATCTCACTCGATCATAGCCAATCATGTTTCCAAACTGCCTCCTAAGCAGGACCAACCCTCCCACCCCCCCTTCAATGGTGGCCACAACCTCTCACTGCAGACTACTCGGAAAGCTGGGCAAAGGATGATGATGATGTTCTTGTAGTCGACGATGAAGGCATGGGACCTACCTCTCAGCTGAAGGTCTGTTGAATTGTAGACAGGTACCCTGGATACAGTACTGTGTGTGAGACCCTATCCCAGGTGTGCAGTAAATTAGTAACTATTTCCAGATGCGTTTTGTGTTGTTTGATGGGTAAACCACTTTGGGTACAAGGGATCCCAGTACTTATTTGAGAGACTGCATGCGGAGAAACCAGTGGTGAGCAGCACTAATACAGATAAATAGAGCTTTTTCAAGTAGTTACACAAGCCTAGTACTCACTTAGTAGTATGCTAGTGATCACTCCAAATCCCTTATTTTCTGACCATGTAACTTAGATTTGTGGGTTTGGGTGCCCCGTTAGCCCAGGGCCACATTTCCGAGTGTTGTGGGTGGGTTATTTACTGATTTCTAGATTACGAGCGTTTTGGCTAATAACCCCCCCTGTAAGAGCATGGTTGATGTATGCAGAGGAGAAACAAGCATATTAAACAAAGAAAAGTAAACAGTAATAATAATAATAATAATGATAATAGAATAGAATGAATAGATGCATTTGGGTTATATGCCCTCCAAGTAGCAATACTTGTGCTATAGTAAGCTTTCAGCTAGGAACTTTAGTAAATCCTGCTGCTGATGATTTTACGTGTGAGAAATTAGCAAATTAGTTCTAAGTATATGTTGATAAGGAACTTCACAACATCGATATACATGCGACCGGACTTCAAGGTTGGTTGATTGATTGATTCACATAAATCGGCTAGACTGGGCGTACTTACCCATCTCGGACACTACTTACTACACAAAAACATTGTATCCATGTAGATTTGTTGTTTTCGCTGCATGTGTCAGGGGTTCTACTGCGCTTAAGACACAGGTACTAGTATACTTGGCTTTACCCAGCGATGGTTGGGCGTCTTGATGGCTGGGGTCGGAGAAATAATCCATCACTGATGACGGAAGACATTGGAAAAGGTGATCTACCAGATCAACCATCTTCATTTATCCTAAACAGTAATGCTATTGAGATTACCTCATACAGGTTATGGCCACATCGCCGGATCAATCATTTTCTTTTCTTTTCCATTTTCTATATTTTTACAGCTTACTACCTGGGTTGGTAAAAGCCGAAACCGCACTTAGGCGAGGCCCTGTATCGAGTACTTAGTAAGTACTGTTACTTACTGGTCCGGAATGGACTTGATTGAGATTCGCCAGTACGCAAAACCCTTGAACTTGGAAGTTCTCTTTCTTTAGGTACTATTTTACATGGCATTCTGTATCACAGAAGTAGCTTAGCCATAGCCCATCATCAACATTTGCCCCAACTTCAGGCCGCCTTAAAAGAGGGGTCTGGTGTTTCCCTCGGCCGATGTTAGCCGAGAAAGTTTGAGTCTATCTTATTTAGAATGAGACCACGTTTGTTATACTTATTATTATAATTTTTTTTCTTCTCTCACGGTATACACTGTGTTTGTTTTTGTTCCTTGGCCACCCTCATCTACCCTCCCTGAACTAGTAGAGAACAGCTCACTCAATACCTCGGTAAGCAGTAGCATCTTCATCGTCCCGAAAACAGCAGTCGTAGGTGTTCATATTTTCAAATTGGCAGGACCGTTAACAAAACTGGCCTATAGAGTAAGGCTCTGACCCCGAATTCCCCGGGTTATAGTGGGTCTCCTATGAACCAAGTCCTAAGTACTCATAGACTAGTAACTAATACTTTGAATGTCTCTTTCACGCAACGGCTGCATGCAAATCGGATTTTCCTGGACAAGCATCACCTGATCCGGCAGGTCCTACATGGGCCTCAGGGACAGAGATACTAGATACTCGTAGACAGAACTCATAATCTGTAGCCTTTCTCAATCACAACTAGTGCCGCATTAGGAACGTCCACAATACCTCCCGTTTTCAAGGTAGACCAGTAGCTCCTGAACACGTGATCAACATTGTGTTGTTCCTGATCAGAGAGGGAAGAAGGTATGCCAGTTTGTTGACTCACAGCAGTCTACAGCTTCAGACAAACTTTGGCACCATCCCTGACCTAGTGGCTGTCATCTTGTGCGCCGTAGCCTAATGACTTTCCCGGGAACGCTAGAGCATACTAGTGTATGACCTCCTGGGACAATTGCTCTTCAAAGACGAGGGAATGCGGTCTTCATCGGAAGTGTCAAAGAAACTTCTCAAAATTTCAGATTTCGGTCTTGTTGTAGTGTAGTGTAGGTAGTCCTGTCTGCTGTCTTTGTCTCCGATAAAACTTCTATTGGGGCTTTCTTCTTCTTTTTTTTATTGCCCTTTCTGCAGAAATACGAATCGAGGGGTTCCAAAGAGGGCAAAACGAAAGCAGATAAAAAAGAAAAAGAAAAATGAATAGCAAGGAAGACAACCCGAAAGAGGAGGGATATGTGAAAAATGAAGGGCAAATGAGGGTGTCCCTTTCAGTGGATTAGCTACTACTAAGTGATTCCGAGTCTTTCTCTTTTCTGACGAATTAGGAGTGTTGCGGGCTGCAATACCGATCCCAAATACCCGTCTTCGGCTTCACGGAGGTGGATTCTTTCTTTTTTCTTCTTTCATTTGATCTTAATCTTGGATGTGCTCCGCATAGTAATCCGAGGAAGAGGCAACAAACGGGATCTCAGCTTCTTCCAGATGCTTTTTGGTCTGAGAGCGTGGTAATCCACACCGGTCCAGCGTATCAGCTTCTCTTGTTCAACTTAAAACCCCTTCGGTAACTGTAAAGTAAAGTAAAGTAACCGAATTAAGAATGTGCTGTCTTCATTCGTGGGTACCTTAGGTAATTCCCTTCAAGCTAAACTCGATCCAGGGAAAGGTAAAAAGAAAAAGTGGACGTTTTGACTTCTGTACTTTATCCGTACTGTGAGCCAAATCCCCGAAACGTCTGGCCAGTCCGTCTCAGCTCTTCCTCTCTCTCTCTCTCTCTCTTCTCTCTCGCGCGCGCTCTGTCTGTCTGTCTGGTCTCCAGTCCCTCCACTCTTCCCCCCTCCCCTCCCCTCCACTCCACTCCACTCTCCTCTCCTCTTACCACTTCATTTTCTTTATTTCTCTTCTTCTATTTACTTTTCCAATTTGTTTTTTTTTTTTTTTATTCTTTTTATTTCCTAACCTTTTTATTTTATTTTTTTTTCTCTCACTTTCCCCTTCTCCACCATCCGCCCCTCTCTTGCTGGCTCTTGCTGCGGCCCCATCGCCGGGTCCGTCTGCCTGGCCCTTCCTCTCTTATCTCCTCCCGAAATCCCCATCCATGCCAGCCTAGGCTCGCTCCGGATCTTGTCTAGTGAATCGTTAACTTCTTTGGACGCTCTTTCCCTGAGGAATCACTCCCGTCTCCACCAACCACAAGCTGCTTTCTCCAAATGCACTGACTTCGGGCGAATCCGATCCACTCCAGGCGGTGGCTGCTTGCTGCTCCTGCTATCACTATTACCACTACTACTTCTATTACTCCTCCTACTTACTTACTTACACTCCGCATTTCTTCATGATCTTTTCCTACTTGCTACTACTTGCTGCAAACTACAACTACCGCCACTACTGCTCCTCCTCCTCCTCTTCCACCTCTTCCACCTCTTTCTCCCCTTCTCCCCTGCTTCCCTTGTACCTTCCCGGTACTTTGCCATCACTCTTTCTTATCCCACTTTAGGTGATCTATTCCTCTCCTCCTTCGTCGTCTTCTTTTGTCCCTAAATCGCGCCAGTTACGTCCGCAGCTGGCTTCTCTTTGGGACCAACCCTTCCATGTACTCTCCCCCCTCTAGCTTAACCCGCGTCCTCCGCGCTCGTCGCGACCCTTCTGCTTCATCCTTGCCGGTATCGACTCGTCTTTGAACTCTGTCCTTCGTCGACCTCTTCATACACTCTCATCCGGCCTCTTCTACCTATTGAGTCTGAACGCTTCCCGGCATTACAGAGATACCGATTTTGCCTCAATCATCTCGGTTGTCCTAAACGCCTCGTGTCCTGCCGCCCCGCCATGGAGGGCTTTGATACCATGGCTATGCCTTACCTGGCCAGCCCGTTATCACTCGGTAATATGCAGAGCACCGATTACCTCAATTCAATGTCCGGCATGGACCTGCCTGAACAACGTTCTAATTTCGACTCCGAAACATTCGTGAGGTGAGTTGAGCTGACATCCTTCCCTCCATAGTTCGCGTCTGACATACAATCCCGCTAGTGGGGACGACATCGCATTTTCTCAACATGCTTTACCTCCCGCATCGTTGAAACGATTTCCCTCTGGTTATGAAGATCCGTTTACAGACATGGTCGCTCCGTTCGAACCTGCGCCGCCCGAGCAACCTCCTGATTCTATAGATCATAACAATAAACTACTGAGCTTCTCAATGCCTGCGTACGGCTTCACTCTCTTAGATTACTCTCTACGCCGCACCTCAATATCGCTCTCTGCTCAGCTGCACGGCATGTTCTTTCTTGCAGAGTCGCCTTGGACCACATCCCCTGCCGAGAATGCCCCGCCTCAGCAGGGAGCGGAGCTGACGTGCTACCGCCGAAACCTGTTTCAGATAACAGGCTCTGTTACCCTCCCACGGAGCTTACGCTACATTATGACGGAGCAAGGCGACCGGATCCCTATTCTGGCCCAAGAACTCACTGTGTCTGCTACGGAGTCCGTTGAAGGCAATTCTGTCAAGATAATCTCGGTTCCTTGGAAGACACACGCCGCAAATGTGAATCCTACAGCTGAAGATGGGAACAATGTTTCCAGCGGAACCGGTGGTAACCCTAATAGCAACAATCCTACTATCAAGGTTGAAAAGGAGCCACCTCCGATTCCATTAGATATCATGGCCGGACAAGACCTTGATACTGACTACGCCACCTTCCCTATTGCCTGGAAACGACTTCAATTTCGCGTTGCTACTGCGAATAATGGGCGAAGAAAAGAGCTCCAACAACACTTCGTTATTCGTTTGAAGGTTGTAGCTACGCTGTCTACCGGTGCCAAGATACCAGTCTGCGAGGTACAGTCGGGCCCTGTCATAGTCCGGGGCCGGAGCCCACGCAATTTCCAGTCTCGCAAGGACTTGCCATTGAGCAACAGTGCTGCGGCGTCGCGCAAAAGCGCACAAGCAGCTCAGTCGGCTGCTGTCAACCGAACCCCAACCGGTGATTCTGCGCCACATCCCGGTGCAGCACCGGCCAAGGCCAAAGCCACATTGAAGAGCAGTTCCCCAGAGACGTCTACGTCCCAAGGTGGTGTAGTTGGCCAACAAGCTTCCCCGGATTGGGCGCAAGTGCCGCCTCCTGTTGGCGGTGTGCATCCATCGACGACTTTGCCTCACTCGACGGTATATACTCAGTCTAGCCCGGAGTTCTCACGGCCTACAGAAGCCCAGCGACATCCAGTTGCCGCCCCCATCAATCTATCGCTCCTCGAAGATGATGATGGCAATGATTCGGTCAACCCAGCTGATTCGGCCAGGCCGGCCTCTTCATATACAAATGATATGTCACACAAGCTTATGAACATGGATAATTCTGCAGCCCCTCCGGCCAAGATGCGCAAGTTGTCTCATGGCTTACCCGAAACACAATCGCGAAGCTCGTCCTCTCTACCCTTACTGAATAATACCAATATGCAGCAGCCCTTCGCTTCGACGCTCCCATTTCCAAATGAGAGCGCTGACTTGTTATATGAGTATTTCCCCTTGGGCTTGGATGATTGGCAAGCACCAGTCGATGCAGTATATCGACCACATGTAGTGCACCATACAAACCTACCTGAAGTGAAGTTTGTTGCTGCACGCGGACGAAGCAAACGATATTTCGCTGCAGAAGATGTCTTTTGACGATGAAATGGGTGATGAGAGCCATCGGGGTTGGTTTCATGCATCTGCAGTCGGGCTTGATAGCAGGTTTCCTAGACTCCAGGAACTACTCCGATTGTTTCTTTGATTGCTTGTGCATCCTGCGTTCGCCCACACTGCCTGGCAGGCTGGTTGAATATGAACCAGAACTCTTCCTCTGGCAGACACCAGCCTAGTCCGTCACTTCCATCTTCCTGATTGCCCTTTCACGCATCCTTCTTCCACCACGTTTCGTTCCCCTTAATCTCCTGTCTCGCTTCTATACTTTCTCGTCTTTATCTGGGTTGTTTTCTCTCTCTCTTTCTTCCTCTCTATTTATTCCCCCTCCCATCTGGGTCTTGGGGTGTACGGTTATGTATACGACCCTTCCCTGGTAAGGATAAGTCGCGGCGCGATGGAGTCACGGATAGGAAGCGGCTTTTGGACTTTGCGCCTTTCGGGCGTGATTTTCTTCGATGATGCTTCTTTTGTCACATTTCTTCCACACTATTTCTCGGACTCGGCTCCCTATTCATTTCTGTTTCTCAGGTTGCCGTCCTTCTTCCATCATCCTGCTTTCTTCTTCTTCTGGTTGCATATATGTGAAAGGAGGTTTTGTCTGGTAATTATTTTCGCCGGCTACGGGACCGAAGAAAGAGTATTGCTCGGCTGGTCGTCTGGAACGTTCCTGTACCAAAATTTGTTTTTACATTTGTCTTCATCAGTCGGTATCTGTGATGCACTGCACTTGCGTTTTGTGCGCACTGTTTTGGTTCTATATGGGGAAACTACAATGTGTAATAATTATCCACGCTGAACGAATTGCAGGTATACACGGAACTAGCCCTTACAATATACATGTTGACGTGAATTTACTTCATGCGAGCATGGAGTAGCGTTCCGATGCACCCAACCTGCCCCATTGTATCTGTGACAACACTCTAGCCAAGTTCTCCTAGAAAGTTCGGTTTCTGATCTAGCTAGCCGGCACTCCGGGCTAGTACAGATTATGAGCAACAGGTTCCTTAAGGGTTGGTGTAGTTAGAGATAGCCAAGGCCATCACCACTAATGGCCTCAAGGTCGGCCTTTATCTCCCATTCACGTGCACCCACGCGTCCTGCGATCTCTGTCTTGCGTTGCTTGCTCATATCTATCCATTTAAACAAGAGATTACCGTCAAGCATACCCCTACCAGCTGTGCCATCGCTCTCCACAGCTCGGAAGGCTCGAGGATTGAGACCGCAGGGGTGTTCCAGTGTATTCGTCAGTTGTGACTGTAAAGCAGACAATCTGCGGTATGACTCTTCAGGCATGCAGGTAATCAAGCCAAGAGAGCCGTTCTGTGCGGTCATCAGGACTTGGTGGAGGGCGCTCTGGTTGTCGATATCCATATCGTCCGAATTGGAAATCATCTTCTCTGAAGAGACCATTGTACGTGGTAGAAGAGTCAACGTGGAGGCGAAGTTACCCGTATGAAATTTACTGCGGCTAAGCAGCTTGTCACCGTTCGAGGATTTGGGATCTGTTGCAATTAGCTGAGTCCTTGAGTATATCCTTTCGGCTGTCCAGTCCTACCTTCCGGATCATACTGCAATACATGGATGTTGCAATCGCTGTCAGCCACAACAATGAATAGCCTTCTACCGTCTGGAAGAAATTCAGCCGCGGACACTTCAAGGTAGTCTAGATCCTTGGCAAAAAGGCTCATTTTGTAGGGCTCCTCCTAGAAAGCGGACATGTTAGCTTGATATGCTCATGTTGGTTCCATAGTGACTGAGCATGGGGACAATACCGAATAGCCTGCGAACCATATCCCTTTCACGGCATCGCCAAGGATGCACATCCCAGTGCCTTTGAGCTCTTTCACGACACTGACATAACACTGCATATCCATGAAAGCAACAGGGAGAAGGCTACCATCTTCCTTGAGGCCTCTAACCATACACTTTTGTCCTTGTGCCACCAGGACGAAGCCCTGCCCGCCAATTTCAGATAGGGCAGTCACGGCGCCCTTCACTGATTCTTTACCGATAAGCTTCAACTTGCGATCTGTCTCAGGGTCGTCTGGGTCTGGAACAACCTGCACGACCTCGAAAACATAGATGCAGCCGCGTGAGGGTATGTCTTCGCCCCGGGCGAACGCAGTACCCACGACTATCAAGTCCTTGCGTTCGTGGGTGTTTTCCGATATTTCAAGGCTTATGTTCTTGATTGCCATGACGTACTCGTCTGTGCCGAGGGAATAACTGTGCAAGTGAAGAGTTAGGATGACCTAGTCTTAACGCTGCAGATGATGACTTCATACCTGTCGATGATAGACCATGTATTAGGGCTAACAAGCTTAATAAAGCTTCCACGCGCCGATGGGAAAAACGAAATAGCTAGACAGTTTCAGCCTGGTCCCCTGAATTAGGTAGATAGAGCACAAACCTTCATTGCGCCATTCTGGGTGCAACTCGTCATCGTCGGGCAGTTTGAAATCGGTTGCATGACACGTCCCTAATACGTACATCCCGGAAGAGGTGGAATAAGCTAAGTGATCAACTTGTTCTCCTAGGTGCACCTTTTTCAATGTCCACTGGTAATCGAATCGTGTCATAGGGGGCAGTTGACAAAATCGAACCGTACTCTGCCCACTAGATTAGCATATCATTATAACGAATTATCCTGACATTGCGAACCTGCGAGTCCATAGAAATAAACCCCCTACTACATTCAGAGGTATCTAAGCTGCTTACGCACCGGGGACTTTCCCCTCTTAAGCGCAGAAAGTGTGGCGCACTTGCAGATGTCCTGAGAACGAAGCCTGCTGAAGCACCAGGCATGAATACAGCACTGAGTCCCGAGATATCGGGCAGGATGCGCAGTGGCCTAACCCTATAATCTGACCCACTGGGCTGTGTTGAGTCGACATCAGGTGAGATCATCGGCAGAACACTGTTGTTTTCTTTGGAAAACTTCAGGGTGTGAATCTCTCCGGTTGGACCTGTTGGAATCACAAAAGGTTTGTAGATTATCAAGTCATCGGTTTCAGATCGTAACTATCAGGGCTGCGGTTAGCGCACCAGAGCTAGTGATGAGAGGCGGTCTAGAGTGACCAGTATGGTGGCATACAATCAAGTACGGCGAAGCACTCCATGTTTCACCGAGATCAGCAACGATTGCCTCTACCAAATTTTCACGTGTGCCAGACCGCTTGGGTGGCTCACTGGATAACAGAGGCGACAGGCCGTCCAGCCCCTCGATTATCGATAGCAGCTTTTGATCGCGGACGCGATATACCTGATGAATTCGGAAGCATTAGATGCCATCAACGCAGGGTAGAAGACGATCAGAGCAGGAAATCTCGCATAGTGGGTTCATGCTACTTACGAAGAGCTTGGAATCATGGCTGAGTAGGAATAGAAACATATCGTTCTTGACCGGCTCACTCAGTGTTCGATCGATGGAGGAAAACAACCCAGTTTTATCGCTGTACAAGCAACAGGATATCCACTTTCCAGATGCTACATCCTCACCAAGAACTACTTCATCAAGGTCTCCACTGTCGTCTGCTTGAAGGAACAATAACGTAGAATCGTCCCGTAGGATTGCAAGACAAGAGTCGGCCAAACTAGCACTAACAGCCATTCGTTCATCATTGGTGTCATCGTCCCATATCGGGTATATTTGAGTTAAACCCAGGTCTGTTCCGTCAGATAAGTTACATCGACACCGGGCTGGGTGTGAACTTACCAATGTCATAACTCCGCACCTCATTCTTCAGGACTTGAACCACGCGCTTCCTGCTTTCTTGCGTCCCAATGTTAATTGTCACATCTTCGTTGGGATTAAAATCGGGCGCTCTGAAAGGCTTTAGATCATGGCCATCCACAACGAAGATGAGCGATTCTTCCCTATCGGAAGCTTTGGCCTCTGTTGCAATAACATAGCATCGCTGAGATCGTTGCCCTATCTTCTCAGACGTTCTCGAGACAGCTTCTTCCTCCCAAGTCAATGAAGCTGTCCAGATACTGTCTACTGACTCAAGTGAAATTGAGGCGACGACATGGGGATCGATCTCGCGGGCCATTACTACCAAACCGCCACTTTTGTGTGAGCCTTGGGAAGCTACTATTTGCAGCTCTGGAGAAGTACTATTAGTACGATCGCCTCCCTTTTCTTGGTTCGTGGGTAGCTTCCTTCCAATGGTTATGTCCCTCAAAGGACCAATGTTGATAAGCTTATCGTGCATCCGGAAGTCATACAGCCCGAAAGCAGATGATTCTCCTGACGGACGGCGGCCGGTAAGTGTTGTGTCCGGGGATGTAGAATAAAGATCGTCTTCATACACATCGTCCTCACTCTGGTCCTCTTCTGACATATCCGCAGAGTCATCTATCGCTTGCTTTGCTTGCAGACGGTGCTTTTTTGAGCTGGAGGATGAACAAGAATAGCCTAAAAGCACCGAATCGCCATCCTCGCTGCCCAGGAAAATTTTCCCATCACCTATGAAGGTTGAAGCAGCTGCCGCGGAATTCATGGAGGTAAGACCTGCGTGAGCCGGCAGCAGGTGAACCGAGATCCCAGAGACTGACCTCCCATCTAACTTGAATTTCACGATGGCCATCTCCCCGGTAGAAAGCACCAAAAGCATGTCCCCGCTGCTATCCCCGAGACACTCAACGATACAGTTCTCAAGACGTAGTGCCAAATCAGATTGGTCTGTCATAGAAAATGATGAAACTTGTCTTGAGAACTCGTTAACTCCAACGGCATTTGTCTTGCCTGCCTGGTCAATATGCACTAATTCATTGGACCCGATCAATAAAGCACCGCCGACAGGAGGTGGGAGGGCCACCACCCTAAACAGATCACTAGGCAGCCTTGACACGGAAAGTAATATCGTGGACGCTTGCTGCTCCAAATCTAGCGTAAACACAGTATAGAAAACCACGTCTTTTCTTTCAGGCAGGAGGGCACTTGATGTTGCAACTTGAGAATATAATATGCCAAAGGTCGGTTCCCTATACTCGTATAGGAAAGCAAGGCTTATCGGGTGAAGTATGGAAGGATCCAATGCCGTCAAGGGCAGAACAAAAGACGGGGCATATGGAGTTTGATACGCAATACCCTCTTTGGCTTTATCAGGGCCACCTCCGAGATCGTGGTCAGTTGACATTCCTTCCCCGAGGTCTGACCCATAATCATCCATCACCAGGTCATCTCCTGGCTGGTGGAAAGGAATAATGGCGAGGTTCCGAATTCCAAAGTTGAATATCGCACATCTACTGCTTGGGTCCACACTGAGGATGCTGCCACAGTTTTTCAGGTCAGGAACCCATGGACTACGGGTCAGATCATCTCGCTCGTAATAATGAATGGAGATGGTGGAGATGCTTCGACGCTCAGGGTCCCATTCAATCAAGCTAAGTTTGGCATTCCGGAAGGCGACCAAAACAGCTTCTCCGCCGCTCCTGCTGTTGAGAACCTTGACCCGACAAAGACCAGTTACAGTTCCCGAAAGCGAATACTCTTTTTCCAGGAGGAGCTTCGTCAATTCCTGCTGGGCGTCGGCTCCTTCCGCATTGGAGGTAACTTTATGCAGCGAATAGATCTGAAGCAGTGATGTTCTAACCACGATCAGATCATTTGACGTTGCCGCAAGGAAAGGGACCGCCAAAGCATGGGTGACCCCAGTCGGGGGCAATAGTTCAGTATAGCACTGCATCATGCGTTTGCCAAACCAGAAAATTGCTTTGCCCAGGAGTGTTTGACTCTCCTCGTCAAACCCAGTTTACTCTACTGACCTGCGCAAACGGCAGCATTGCCAGGAAAGTAAAAACGGGCTAAGCAGATGATTGTTGTGAAGAAAGGGAATGAAGCCTGGGATGACGGCGACGAGAATAAATAGTAAACCCAAGCTTTATATCAACATTCCTAGCTGGGACGGGCATGATTGGAGGTTCCGTGCTTCAAGTGCGACGCGACACGTGACAATACATCTGGCCTCCCAGACGATGACGTAATACATGCGGGACTTTTTGACCCCAATAATGAACGTTAATTGTTGGTGGTCCTCAACAACTAATCTATTTCTCTACCTGCCTGCCTTGCTTATACCTATCGTCATGCCCGTCTTGAGTGATTTGGGTATGAACACAACCTGAAACAGAATAGGATCTAGCTCGTCTATCCATCTACTCCGATGTGAAGAAAACTCCATCGGATCTGGAGTCTTGACAATACTTGCACCCAACCCTTTGCGGAGCTGTTGTCTTTCGCCTTTCGTAGGGCCTAATCTATCCCTATAACCAAGATGGCCCTCTTACAAACATCCCTTATATGGGCAGTATACGCTATTGTGGTAGCTGTTCTGGTAATGGTAGCGTCGGTGTTCATCTATACATATCAAACGCCTCGGGATCGCTCTTCAGTTGTGACGTTCACGTGTATTGTCGCGATTACAAGCTTACTTGCCACTGTTCTCTTGTTGCCCGTGGATGTTGCTTTAATTTCCTCTACCACATCCTCGAAGCTTGGTCAAAGAAAACCTTGGGCCACTCAGGATGAAGTAGACAAGATTGTTTCTCTATTAACGGCTGTGTACTATCTCCTCTACTCGCTTGATGCTTTTCTATGCCTTCTCGCAATCCCATTTGTCTATTTCTGGTACGAAGAATACGATGAAGTGGCTGTCGAATCCGGTGAGCAATCTGCTGCCAAACGACTCTGGACCGCGTTTAAGTACACTATCTCGTTTATTGCGATAGTGGTTGTGCTTTTCATTGTTGGCTTCCTTGTCCCTGTTTCGAATATTAAGGACAGCAATTTTTCAGACTATCTCAGGAAGCTTCTGGCTGAGAATCGTGAGATCTCCCTTCACCTCCCTCCAGCATGTCCTTATTTCCCCCTTTTTCTAAGATTTGAAAAAAAAAGAGAATACCTGTTCATCATAATCTAATACTGATTGGTTTCCTTTTAGGCGGCGAGAGGGTCATTACATTCACCCTTGGGTTATTGATAACTCTGGGGCTGTTCCTTTATGTCTTATATACCTCAACGGGCCTTGCCGTTCTTCCCATGATGATGATACGGACAGCTCCATCTGTGTCAGACATGACCTGGAAAGCGTCGACAGGTGCACAGCTCGAATCTAATCGAGAGCGTCAGCGCCAGCTGGAAGGGCGCTGTAGAGGAGATCCGGGTCTCCTCTCTTCTAAGGAACGTAGAGAGCTCGATACCCTCGTTCGAGATGAGAGAACGCTTATTAGGCGGCAACGCTTGGCAGAAGAGGCAGACGGTGAAGGTCGAGGCCGATTTATGAGGGCATGGCTAAAGATTACGGCTTTCTTCCGCCCATTAAAGCTCCTAGGCGGCATTGCCATTCTCTTAGTCGCACTCATGATATGGATATCAATGCTCTTGACGGCAATTGACAAAGCCAAGAATTCTATGTGCAAACAACGTTGCGGATACATACTCAGTCGCATTGGGGTTTTCAATCCCATGAACTGGGTATTCGTTCAATCGGCAAGGGTATTTCCTATCGACTATGCCGTTTTTACAGTAGTTGTTCTGTTGCTGTTTGGCAGTTCAGTGGTCGGGATATCTACCATTGGCATTCGCTTTCTATGGATCAGAATATTTCGGATCAGAATGGGGCACACGTCTCCACAAGCCCTGCTTCTGACCACTGCCATGCTGATTCTGACAATACTAGCTTTGGACTATTCGATTCCCATGCTTGTTGCACCCCAGTACGCAACTTTTGGACCACAAACATTCTGTGATCGCCCCCCGGGCCAGCAATCGGATTGTTTGATTAACAAACGCCTGATCAAGCCATGCTCGGAACTAACAGACAACACGGCTGCCAAGCAAGTCTGCACACCCAGCGTCACTAGTATGTTCCTCAACCGCGTGACGATAAGCTATCCCTTTTTCGGCACAGTATTTTTCTGGTCTCAATTTATCTTTCTCGGTAAGTGGGAACCTCCAGTCTTCATAAAATCTAGCCACAGGCTTATGAGATCTAAAATCTCAGGTGTCTACTTGCTCGTCTTGGTCACCTCTTTCATCCGCCATCCGAAACTTGATGAACGTCTACTAGACCAGGAAGCTGAGGAGGCTGAGGAGGAACGGCTACTGGCAAGCTCTGGGAGAGGTGTTAGTGACACCTATCATAGTGTCGGAGGAGGAAACAACTTCCCAACCAGAGCAGGGGAGTAGGTTATTTGGACGTATATGGCCTTCTCAAGTCGATATCGAGGAACAGTGATAGTCTGGATGGTAACATTTAGGTCTGAATCATCTGTTGCCATGCGAAGGAAACAGTGGAATTTCGTTAAATACATTATATGATAAGCTGTGATAATGTGTAATTTTCTGCGGTTTTGGTATGACGTCTAGAAACGGAGAGGGCTCGAAGAATTGAACCGCCCTCGAGTAATGTTACGACTTGAGGCGGTCGTTCAATAAAGCGAGGGCACTTTCGAAAGCCTTCACAACATCGACATCTGAGTCATCGTCAGCAAACTTATACATACAAACGGGTTTAGCTGAGACTGATTTTACGTACAGTGTTTACGTTTCAGTTCTAGATCTTCTTCAGAGGTCTGAACATGTTTCATTTGTGTCTTAAATCTACAATAACATCAGTGATTGTGTTGAAGACTTCGGGGACTTGGGAGGACCAACCTTTTTAAAGCTCTGATTTCATCGCGCATAACAGTTGTCTCCGACCACGCCATGAAGATCTAAAAGAAAATATCAGATAAAGGCCACGAGATTAATGACGGCTGTAAACACCTCAAGCAACTTGGCGACACGGTTACGTAAGTCTCTTTCAGCATTTTCATGCTTTTCCATAGAAGCGATGTATTCTTCTTGAAGTTGGTCCCAATCATAGTCCATTAAATTTCCTGAAGGTGGAGACATATACTGCTGAAGGGTCTGCAAAGACTCGGTGCGAAGGTCGTCCTGATGCAGATCACTACCCGGGAAATTGGAGCCTGTAAAGTCCCTGTTTAGAGAAGTCATGCCGATGATTAGACTATAGCTTCTCGGGCTAAGAATCAGCTTCGAATAGGAGCAGGTGCAGTAGCAATAGATACAGAGAAGTGAGATCTAAATATATCGTGCAGACATGGACCGCGTGTTATTGCCGACCATGCTCACGTTCGATGCTCAACTAACCGGGTATGTACCAGGGGAACCCTGTCAAATGTTAGCATACGCACCATAGAAATATGCGTGGCTCAAATTACACCGCCTAGCGCTAGAACTTGCTCTTTTTCAGTGTATGGCAGAAGTCGCAACTTGTGAACTTAATCTATGGCTCAGTCTAGCATCGAAAACTCCCTGAGGGGGAGACGAGATGAGTCAGGTGATCGCAACTATCCACCATACTACATCGCACATACTGCTTTCGATTGATATGTTTAGATAGGCCGAAAGTGGTGATCACCTGCAGGCCCATCTCACTGCGTCGAATTCCAATAACCGCATCATTCAGCTCCTGGAAGCCGCTGATAGTTGCATTGAGCAGCACTTTATTAAAACCAATAGGCTTCTGCAAACGCAATTATACGTTTCGGTAAGATATTCAGTGTGTGTAAGGGCAAGCCGGTTGGTATGCCCAATTAATGTGCCTCATAACAATACAGCGACCTATGATATTTGTTTATACTAACAACTTCTCCGTACTGAACCAAAGCTGGGAAATTCTCAGCTGCTGATACTCGGCTGTAAGTTCAGTGATACTGTTACGGATACGCACTTAAGCACAAAGGAGCGGTGTGATGATTACGACAACCGATGTCGCTTACGTAACATATATACAAACACCCAGTCCATATATACGATTGGTCAGGTGATGTGACGCAAACGGCGGTCCCCTTCGTTGGCTTCAGATAAGTAAATCCAGTGACACTTATCGATCACATATCGTCCTATGTCATCACTTAATCCGATTAAGACATGAGTGCCCCCCTCTTTCATGATTTGTTCATGCAACCTACGTGCTCGAAGCCAGACAGTCGAGTTGGTATTCCATCGCCGGAAGCCCAAGGCCATGCGACTGTGAGCTACGGCGGTATCGATCAACCGAGAGTGAGACAAAGCTTTTTGAGATGAGCTGTCATACATGTTTTCGCGCTCCAGCTTCGCGAACCCGGTTCTTCTGCCCTACCTGTGCCCGTAGTCAGCTGTATCAGCTCCGGGTTGAGAACGCGAGGGTCCTGCTTGAGAAACAGTCTATTGCGGAACATATCCAAGCTAGAGTGACCCCTGAGACAACCCAAGCGGAATGGTCGGGTGAAATCAAAGAAACCGCCATTGCTTACCAAAATGGGCTCTCTGCCAAGCGAAGCTTACAGATGATTGTTAAGGGAGAAGCTGAGTCGTGTGAAAGGCTGAGGCTACTCGGTGATCAACTCGAAAACCTGACTGCTGAGATCAAGGACAAAAGACTTGAAATCTCCCAACGCAGGCTCGCACTAGCGCGACGGCACTCGGACTCTGAATCTGCACAGTATCAGCTCGGCGAGCGGGAAGCTGCAATCCTGGCCAACATCCAGAATAATACTAAGAGGACGGACCATCTCTGGCATTCGCTCCATAGCAAAACTGCAGAGGCCCGAATATTCCTCTGCCGAGAAGCTGCCAATCTTTATGGGCTACAGCGGAAGACAAGGAGTAAGGAAGGATTGTCCCAAGAGGTCTACACGATGGGTGATATAGATATCATCGATTTGAGGGACATGAACGGAAAGTTACAGCTCTGCGACTTTTGATTTATATCAGTTAGTAATGCTTTGGACAGGTGTCACGCCAGCTTATATATCCACCTCCCTCTTCAATGTTGCTCACCTTCTCGTCCTTGTTTCGCATTATCTGTCTCTCAGACTCCCAGCGGAAATCACTTTACCCCATAAAGACCATCCTATACCCACTATATGCGCACCTTCTGCGTCCTATCTTTCACGAGATCCAAATTCCGTAACATATTCGCTACGTCATCCACCATCTGTACCGCCTGAAACTAGAACCACATCGCCTCGCCCTTCCAGACCTCGGCCCCTCTCCATCGACAGAGCACTTCCGAAACTGGCCAGGGAAGACCCTGGAACATATGCACTATTTCTTGAAGGGGTAACATTACTGGCATGGAATGTGTCGTGGCTATGTCGAACTCAAGGTATAAACATAACATCAGAGTCCTGGGAAGAAGTTTGTAACGTTGGGAAGAATTTGTGGCAGCTCCTTGTGGCACCACCTGCGCAGCCATCGACACTATCAAGAGCCTTTGCTGGACGCGACATACAGGCGAAGATGAGGGTATCAAAGGACTCACCCAGAACTACCATTCAGCGCACAATGTCATTCCCTATGCTAGGGCATTACTCGCATGGGACTGCACATTCCTTTCTGGGTGCTGTCGAGGGGGCTGAATTCATGCGCACATGGAGACTTCCTACTCCAACAAAGATCGTGGATAAGCTGAAATCAACTCTGTTGGGTGAAATGGCCAGTGCAGAATGGGAGCTGCTGGAAGGCGATTGGGACGACGCAAGTCAGGAACCGAGGGAATCAATGCTCATTCAACATCCATCCACTGATTCTACCTCACCGGAGCGACAGGGTAATACTAATAGTGGGAATAGCGTAAATGATACAGTTGCCGGCGCGAGCAACCTCAGTGGACCTCGTGGACCCACTCGTATGAAGGGTACCAGTGGCTGGACCAAGCTGAGAAACAGGTAGTATTGAATTGAAGAAATTCTACGAAATAGATAGATAGATTTCCATTAGCCAACAGCGCCTGCCAAGAAGTACATTGCACTTAGTATTCTTTTTTCCCTTATTAAGAAATCTGGGTGAGAATCATCAGATACTAATGTGGCCGTACGGAGAGACCCCTTCGGGCGCACATATCTCTCCGAATTGGAATCGACTACCCCGTATGGGGTATCTCAAGGAGCTACGTCCTGCTCTTCCCAGCATCCTATTATGCCCATATAGAGTAGCAACTGATACTCATAGAGGTTACCCTAGTATATTCTTGAGCCTCAATAATAGCCATTTGAAACATCTGTGGTGTGCATCTCGTACGTCGCTCCTTCGAGATTATCCAGATTAGATTATCCAACAATCAAATGCGCAGCGGTTTGATTAGATAAGCGAGAACTAGGAACTGATTGATAAGATTATCTGGACAAACGAGCCGCGTGTCCGGATTACCGGCAAAGTCTCCCTACATGTCGAATAGGCGTCCTCTCCTTTCGACATGGTAGGTGCATCACGTCATTGAGACTGCTCGCTGCCAGAACTTCCGGTGTTATCCCTCTCGCAGAAGCAACTGTATGTACTCGCTGCATTGTAAAATTGTCAACTGCTGACGCGACTTAGGCTGCTTCTGAACCGTTCGTGAGCCTGTGCCGGCGCCCAGTGCATGTTTTCAGGTCATGGATGCGGCGAGAGTACATCGTTATATGACATATAGCCAAGAATGGATGGAAACCAAAGGCCGGGTCAGACCGACCCTAGTAGCTCAGGTAAGTTCAGTTTAAAGGGAACATAATGTGGGAGACGCACATATGTCTCTTTTTGCCTTTACCGGTTCAACTCCCAGCCTGCTCCGCTCCGCACGGCATATTTTCGCTCTCTACTAACGCGAAAATTTGTCTGCAGGGACTGAATATATGTTCTCATTAATCTCCGATATTCCTGAATCTGTTTTGCGGACGGAGCTTTCCCGACGGAGTTATACTCGGGCTTCTAACGATGACACCTCGACTTGCGGATCACGGGAGCGAGGCGCCTATAACACGCCGATACATGTCTTTGCACTGTTCCTTATCCTTGTGCTTAGCACGCTAGGTACTGTTTACTTTCTCTTTGGCTTCTTGGGTGATTGGCTGTTAACCCATGGTTATATTAGCGTGCTCATTCCCTGTTCTTGCTCGTCGGTTCCCGCGCCTCCCAATTCCGCGCCGGTTCCTTTTCCTCTCTAGACACTTCGGAACAGGCGTACTCATTGCAACAGCCTTCGTACACCTCCTCCCTACAGCATTTGTCTCATTGACCGACCCTTGTCTCCCTCGTTTCTGGAGCGAGACCTATCGTGCCATGGCCGGCTTTGTGGCTATGATTGCTGTATTCGTGGTGGTTCTCGTTGAGATGTTCTTTGCCCTGAAAGGTGCGGGCCATGTCCATGGGAGCGAATACGACCAGTTGATCAGCGACGTCGGCGCAGATCTCGCAAGTGACGATCAAGAGGAAGACAATGACTACGGAAACGGATTGGCCGACAATGTCCACCTTGACAGCCTTGGGGAAGGCATGGCTTTACACTCTCCCACGTCACTTGGAAGATCCCCGGTCAGTGGGCCTTCAGGGTCAAACATTAAGGATTCGGCTGTGTCTACCGAACTCAACGACAGGGAATTCGAAGAACCAAGTGCCTTCGAAAATACTCGCGGCAATTCCCATAAGAACCGGGATGAGCAGCCGTGGCATTCTGGTCACCGTCGGTCTCATAGTAGCGTACATCAGGGGACCGACCTCGAGTCATCCAGGCAAAATCCACAGCGCCAATTGCTTCAATGCTTGTTGCTCGAAGCCGGAATTCTCTTCCACAGTATTTTCATTGGAATGGCCCTCAGTGTTGCCACGGGTACATCATTCATCGTCCTTCTTGTGGCTATTTGCTTTCACCAGACTTTTGAAGGATTTGCTCTTGGATCACGGATAGCGTCTTTGATCCCTGATCTCTTTCCCCCATCATCGTACAGGCCGTGGCTCATGGCGCTTGCCTATGGAACCACTACCCCCATAGGGCAAGCTATGGGGCTTGTTCTGCATAACCTCTATGATCCAGCAAGTACGACAGGCTTACTCACAGTGGGAATAACTAACGCCATCAGTAGCGGGCTATTATTATTTGCGGGGCTTGTTGAACTTCTGGCAGAGGACTTCCTTAGTGAATCAAGCTATGCGACGCTCAGGGGTCAACGGCGTGTCGAGGCTTGTGTAGCCGTTGCAGGAGGCGCTCTACTCATGGCATTTGTTGGGGCATTTGCTTGAACATCACCCAGGACTCCTCTGTTTATGAGGCATTGTAGCCAGTATATCCTAAGAAATGTCATTAAGAATACGACCCAGTCAAGAGCTAATAGCTAATAAGATATCTAGGCGCATCTAGGCGCGTTTGGCTAATGGGTATTTACAGAGACTTTCGCAGCAGCCGAGCGCTGTATGAGAAGCGAAGGTGAGCAAGTAGTAAATTCTAGTAGCAGTATGACCATGAATAGTACACGACAAGATGGCCATCAGCCCTTAACATCTTAACAGTAGTATTGAGACAGAACACTCAAGGCTTTGGTTTAAATACTACACTGCTGGTGACGGATATTCTGTACTAGGTACGTCAATTGCAGTGCTTGTGCCAAGATAAACAGGATAAACAAGACTTTTCGACAAAAGAACAGATTCATGTAATTATTATATTGCATTTCGTCAGATGCCAGACCCACTCACCCTGACTTAAAACATGATGCGCAGTCTTTAGGCATCGGCAAGATCAGGGTATTTATATCATTTTGCCGTCCTCATATTTCGCGACAGCATACTTTAGTTCACGAGGTGATACTTTTCTAGCTTAGACGAGGGATTCCACTATCATGGCACTAGCACCACCACCACCGTTGCAGATTCCGACACAGCCGAGCTTGCCCTTCTTCGCCTTGAGAACTCCGAGCAGGGTAGTCAAGATCCTAGCACCACTGGCACCAATGGGGTGGCCAATAGCCACAGCACCACCATGAAGGTTGACCTTTTCTTCAGGTAGGTTCAGAAGCTTCATGTTTGCGAGAGCAACAACGCTAAAGGCCTCGTTGATTTCAAAGGCATCGATGGAATCTTGAGCGACGCCTGCATGCTTGAGCGCCTTGGGAATCGCCAACGCAGGAGCAGTGGTGAACTTGCTGGGTTGGTGTGCGGCATCTCCCCAACCGAGAATCTTTGCAACAGGCTTGAGGTTCAGCTCTTTAACCTTGGCCTCGGAAACCAAGACAACAGCGGCGGCGCCGTCGTTAAGAGGAGAGGAGTTGGGGGCCGTCACGGTTCCAGAGCCAGGAATGAAAGCGGGCTTGATGCTTCGAAGCTTATCAGGGTTGAGCTAGAAGATAAAAGCCAAATAGTCAGTTTGACATGAACGATCTGGACCAAGGATGCCTCACGTGGGGAAATGAGTTCTCACATTCTTGGGCTCATCATCTTGAGCGACGGTGACACCTGGCTTACCCCTGAAGCCGGGTAGTTCAACAGGTGCAATCTCTTCGTCGAAGAGGCCGGCCTTCTGGGCAGCCTGGGCCTTTTCGTAGGTCCGGATAGCATACTCATCCTGCTGCTCCCTGGTGAAGTCATGATCCTGAGCACACTCCTCAGCCTGCAGACCCATAAGCTCCTGCTTTCCCGCATCTGTCAGGCCATCCTTCATAATACCATCCACCAAGCTCTGGTGGCCATACTTGGCGCCATTGCGGAGGTTCGGAAGGTAATGCGGGGCATTGGACATGGACTCAGTACCGCCTGCAACAACGATGTCTGCATTTCCAGTCATGATGGTCTGAGCACCAAGAATGACCGCCTTCAACCCCGAGGCACAGACCTTGTTAACAGTGGTGCAAACGGTTGACTCGTCGAGTCCGGCGCCAAGAGCGCATTGTCTGGCGGGGTTCTGTCCGACACTGATTGATTAGGACCATTAGCATGCATCATGGCAAAGGGTAATCATGAACACAGCAAGCGAGAAAACTCACTTCGCAGAAAGAACGTTGCCGAAGAAAACCTCCTGTACATCGGAAGGCTTGATCCCATCGGCTTTGTTAAGGGCAGCTAGACATCGAAGCAGTCAGCGATCAGGGGCACATCATCCATCGCTTCAGCACTGCAGGCACACCTTTGATCGCATGGGAACCCAGCTGCGGAGCGGTCTGGCTCGAGAGAGAACTGCGAAACAAGGAAACTACGATCAGCTTCGCTGTGGACCATTTATCTGAGAGCCTGCAGCGGCCCGGTGTGAAGTCTCACCCCAGGAAAGAGCCCACTGGAGTGCGGGCGGCGGAGACAATGTAGACCGGAGGTAGGGAAGACATGGTGGCGCAAATGCGTGCTTGTGGAGGCAAGCGATTATGGAAAGGGGATGAGGGAAAAAAGAAAGAGTTCAAAGGAAGACCGGCAGGCTATTTGAACAAATAACAAATGAGGGTGAAATGGTAGCTCAGGCCACGAGGGAACGAACGGGATGAACTGTTTGCTTTCCGAGTCAGTCACTCGTTGGCCTGCCCGCCGCCGGCCCCTCCTTACAACAATAATAATTACCCTATTTTTTTCGCCTCGGGAGGCGGGGCGGCGGCCACTGGCAGCCACGGACAAACGTACTACTTTCGGAGTAACTTGCCGGAGCCATGCAAACACGCCAAGCTCGGTCCCGGAGCTACTAGAAACTTATCGCCAAACCGACGCGAGCCTCTCTCTCCAGCTGGTGGACGAGGCCGAGAGAAAGGAAAAGTAAACCCCGGAAGATTCGCCTCTAGTCCAACCACGTTGGAAAATGGACGATCTTTACGATGAGTATGTCTCAATTGGTCACCATGCCCCTCATCCCACCTTGCGCACGGCTGATTATTCTCTTCGCTTTCCGGCAGGTTTGGCAACTATATTGGAGAGGTAGATGGGTCGGACGAGGAGTCCCCGCGTCATGAGGATGCCCATCCTCAGGCTTTCGCTTTTGAAGAGGCGTTCGGGGATGGTGATGACGATGAAGCGCATGACGTTGATGAGCAACAGTTAATGGATGTCGATGGTAGAGTTACCTTTTCCATGTTCACCTTGTGTGCAAGGTCCGCCTTACTGATACCAGTCACAGAGGGCCCGTCAAACGCGGTCATCCTTCACGAAGATAAACAATACTATCCCAGTGCACAACAGGTATATGGCGAAGATGTCGAGACTCTGGTGCAGGAGGAGGATGCACAGCCTCTGTCCGAGCCCATCATCGCCCCGGTCCAACAAAAGAAGTTTGCGATCGAAGAAGCCGAATTGCCTCCCGTCTATTATTCACGGGAATTCATGACGGATTTGCTCAGCTACCCGGACCAGACAAGAAACATCGCTCTGGTCGGTCATTTGCACCATGGAAAAACGGCTTTCATGGACATGCTAGTCACTCAGACCCATGATCTCACCGGTCGCCTCGAGAATCGAACAGGCAAGCGGAAAGAGGAACAACTACGCTACACCGACGTTCACTTTCTGGAAAGAGAAAGAGGTCTTTCCATCAAAGCGTCACCCATGAGCTTGGTGCTTCAGGGCACAAAGGGCAAATCTCACTTGTTTAATATCATTGACACCCCAGGGCATGTGAACTTTGTGGACGAGGTGGCTACGGCTTGTCGGTTGGTCGATGGCGTGGTTCTTGTAGTAGATGTGGTCGAAGGTGTCCAGGCCAACACCGAGCAAATAATCAAGCATGCTATCCTTGAAGACTTGCCGCTCACATTGGTTGTGAACAAGATGGACAGACTAATCCTGGAATTAAAGATTCCTCCCAACGACGCTTATTTCAAGCTGAAACATGTGATCGAGGAGGTCAACACTATCATCGAGAACGTACTGCCTGGACAGGGCGCTGCAAGGCGGCTGAGCCCCGAGAAGGGAAACGTCGCCTTTGCTTGCGCCTCCATGGGCTGGTGCTTCACGTTGCATTCATTTGCTAAGATGTATTCTGAGACGCATCCACAAATTGAAGCAGCCGCATTCTGTTTGCGCCTATGGGGCGATATATTTTTCAATCCAAAGAGTCGAAAATTCACACGAAAAGGAGTGGAAGAAGGTTCTAAAAGAACGTTTGTTCAATTTGTTCTCGAGCCTATATACAAACTTTACTCGCACACATTAAGCGAGAGCCCGGAGGACTTAAAGGAAACGCTTTCTAGCGTTGGTATTAGTCTTAAGCCGTCACAGCTCAAGACAGATGCAAAGACTTTGCTGAACCTTGTCTGTGAACAGTTCTTCGGGTCAGCAACAGGCTTTGTGGACATGGTTCTCCAGCATGTGCCTTCGCCTGCAGAGGGTGCCCAAAAGAAGCTTGATCGGTACTACACTGGGCCTCTCGATTCTAAGGTGGCGGCAGCTATGGCTGCCTGTGATTCCGATGGTCCACTGGTCGTACATGTTACTAAACTTTTTAACAGTTCGGACGGTTCAAAATTCCACTCCTTTGGCAGGATAATGAGCGGCACAGCTCGTCCTGGCCAACAGGTCCGTGTCCTTGGCGAAGGTTATACCCCCGAAGATGAAGAAGACATGGTTGTTGCGACCATTTCCGACACATGGATTGCTGAGTCTTGCTATAACATCCCAACAAGCGGCGTACCTGCCGGCAACTTGGTTCTTCTAGGAGGTGTGGATAACTCTATTGTGAAGACGGCGACTATCGTGCCTCTCACCTTGGAAGACGATGAGGATGCATACATCTTCCGATCAGTTCGGCATATAACAGAGTCCGTCTTCAAGGTTGCTGTCGAGCCAGTTAATCCGTCGGAATTGCCCAAGATGCTTGAGGGTCTCCGAAAAGTCAACAAGAGCTACCCGCTGATATCCACAAAAGTAGAGGAGTCTGGCGAGCATGTAGTTCTCGGAACGGGCGAGCTATATATGGACTGCGTGCTTCATGACCTACGAAGACTATATTCTGAAATGGAGATCAAGGTTTCAGATCCTGTTACACGCTTCTGCGAGACTGTTGTGGAGACCTCGGCTATCATGTGTTATTCCATCACGCCAAACAAGAAGAACAAAATCACGATGATTGCAGAGCCTCTGGATGACGGGATCGCCGAGGATATCGAGAGCGGTGCTGTCAATATCAAAGACCCGATTCGCAAAGTGTCGCGCTTTTTCGAAGAGCGGTACGACTGGGACAAACTTGCAGCCAGGAGTATCTGGGCTTTCGGTCCAGACGAGATGGGCCCCAACATCTTACAGGATGATACGCTACCATCGCAGATCGACAAGAAGTTGCTTGGGAGCGTAAGAGATTCTATCACGCAAGGATTTACTTGGGGAACACGAGAAGGTCCTCTTTGCGAAGAACGTGAGTGCACCATGCTTCCCTTGAATGTTTTGAGAGTTATAGCACCCAGATCCTATGCATTAGGGGGGTTTGTCTACATCGCTATAGAAGCAGAAGAAGAGCGGTTCATTGTGACTAACTGCAAGAATAGCCATTCGGAATGCGAAATTCAGGCTCACCGACGTTTCTCTCGCCGACCAAGCCATTTACAGGGGTGGTGGTCAAATCATCCCCACAGCTCGAAGAGCGATTTACTCATCTTTCCTCATGGCATCACCACGCCTAATGGAACCTATTTACTCTTGCACGATGACTGGACCGGCGGACGCTGTCGCATCAGTGTACACAGTCCTTTCAAGAAGAAGGGGCCATGTACTCTCCGATGGACCCATAGCAGGAACTCCACTCTATTCCGTTCGTGGTTTGATCCCCGTGATAGATTCATTCGGATTTGAAACAGATCTCCGAATCCATACACAGGGCCAAGCTGCCGTTAGTCTAGTCTTCGATAAGTGGAGCGTCGTCCCAGGGGATCCACTGGATCGCGATGTCAAGTTGAAGCCCTTAGAGATGGCGCCCGCCATGGCCACAGCCCGCGACTTCGTTTTGAAAACGCGGAGACGTAAAGGATTGGCTGAGGATGTCACTGTCAGCAAGTTTTTGGAACCAGAGCTCTGGAAAGGTTTGAAGGAAAGTGGCGTTTTAGACTCCTGAGCTATTTTTTGTCGATAGGTGGAAAGAAGCGGCAACAAGTGCCGTAAGTGGCTCTTGTTCCTTTTTTCATATTGTTGTATAACTATCGGAAGTCAAATCGAGTCATCATCGAAACGGGTATTCTTATGACATAGTAGAGACGCCGACGAGGGTCATAAACGGCGTCCGAATAGCAGTACAATCGGATTATTGGCATGTTTCGAGCATCTTTGCGATGACGCCCATTAGCGTACCATTTTCCAGTGCAGCAGCCACCCTTTCTTTGTCGGCCAATTGCTTATTCACTTCATCGGCAGTACTATGTGTCCCTTCCTTGATCCGGACATCCACGCGAAAACGCGGAGGTAATGATTGCTCCAATCGAACTCGTACACCAAGACCTATAACTGTAGCCAGACTGCAATGTGTTATCGTCGGGGTTATGAGAACGGATACTGTCCGAAGAAGCGAGCTCGGTACATCCGGCAAGGTTGGTTTGATAGAAATGTCAGGCAGCGAAACGACTGCCAAAGCTCCAAGTGAAATGGGATGCTCGGGGTCGGATATGGTCGACACAAGATCTGAGAGATGGTCAGGTAATCGGCTCCCGGGCGACTCGGTCCGCTTGTTTAGGAACAAGCGATGAGCTTACCGTAGATCTCCTGTTCATCAATCGGCTCTTCCATCAAATCGACATCTTCATCAGACTCTTCCGATTCACTAAGACTGAAGTTGGTGGGATCCGCTAGAGAGGGGAGCGCTGACGCAAGGATTCCGCCTCCGTAAGTGCCCGCTTTGCATGATGAAGGACGCAGACGGGTGGGAAGATCTGCAGCATTCAAAATAGTCGGATTCGAATTTTGCATCGAGGACTCCATGATTGCTTATGCGATATACAAGTGGTTATCGATAAAAGCGCGCAAGAAGCACCGAGAGGGGCAAATTGGGGGCAAGAGGGAATGGTAAGCCCTAGCACATCATATGCTCAACTAATGCGGTGTCTTGAAGAAATGGAACAACCTTTTTCCCGATGGGTGCTTTTGATATCGGTCAAAAGAAAAGAAAAAGCTTCTCGGTGCTTGTTGCCCAATGGCAGATGAACCCAAGCAAGGTTCTATGTCTTTAATCTATACTAGTTGTTTTATGAATCTAATGATTGGAGAGAATGGAAGGTCAGAGTGAGGAGGAAGAAGGAAACGAATACGTTGGTAGAAGAACCAAACGCGTGCAGATACCCAAGAAGTGCGTATGGACATCAACCAGGTGGGCAAAGTACAACTTCGGGTGGGCGGACCAGCCCTTCAAGGAGTACTCCAGTGTACATAGGCACTGCAACAATCCCAATGACTTTTCCGAATACAGCAGCGCTAACGCAGTAAGTATGAGTATATCCATGCTGTCAATGCTTCAAAATACCATCAACATCATAGCCTACTTGTGTCTAGGCAGCTACCGATAGGTGATCAAGGTTCTAGATCCAGTGAGTGTAACAATTTTCAAGTCAGCAGCAGCGATTACGAGTCGCATACAAAGGACCAAGAAGTCCCCGCCCTAGCGAGCTGTTGTGTTTCCTGAGCGAGCGACGAGGAGGAGGATGAGTGGGGAGGGGTTGGTTTAAAGAATGACGCATCACTGCTATCTAATTGATTGGTTTACTTGGGGGATAGTTATCTTTTTCTTATGTTGCTTGATAATAATAACTGATGGGCCCCAGGCAAATTACTTCCGCAAAGGTCCTCCATAGTTCATACGTAGCTTGTGTCATAGCAGGTACTAATTCGAACAGTACCGTAACCATTATCCGTGCACAAGGGAAACAGTAAAACAGTAAGCTTACCACTCAGACAAGCAGGACCGGAAAGCTTTCTGGTGATACCCTACCCATTGATTCAGCCTTGGGAGCCTTGGGAGTCAATAATTTTGTTAAGGGGAACAATCAAGACGCTTTGGAGTCCTTGAAATGTTGACATTGGCGTCAGCTGAAGGGAATGGCAAGGAGAAGGTCCCGGGGGGGGGGGGGGGGAAGGGTCAGTGTCACATTACGACCAAGGCATCTTGTACACACAGGTAATTGAAAGTCATTTTCCATAATGGAGGGTGCTGCTAGTACTAGTCTAGTCTATTTAACTGGTACTATTCATTTACTACAGAGTAGCTACATGGGTACTGGATACGGTGGACTAGATAGCGCGCACGAGGGCGTGGATCGTGTATTAATTAAGTACGCATGAGCGGGGAAAGTCTAGTAGTACACCTTTATACCGAAGCACCAAAATGAATACTGAAATCACACAATACGCGCAGAAGAAGAAAGAAAAAGAAAAGAAAACAAGAAAAAGGGAAAAGGGAAGGGAAATTCTCCCCCCCTCTAATGAAAATCAATAGCTGTACGTCGCAATCCGTAGTTCGGGGCACTATTTTCAAGGCCAAGAAGATCAAGATCCTTTTAAAACCCGATTTTAACTAGGGATCGTCCTTCCCGTGGAGGGGACGAGGGGGGACCGCGGTCCCATTAAACCGACGGCCATGAGGCCTATATGAAGACACACTACTTTGGGCGCCACTGGGAGTGACCGGGGGGGAAAGGTTGGTTTTAGTTCCAGAGGCCCCTCAAACTTCCGAGACGATCCTCAGAAAGTGGTGCATACCTATTACCTAGGCCAGGCCAAAGATCCTTCCACCACGCGCCCGCTTCTACTCCTCCTCAGGGTATCGAGCGTGTTTACCCACCCCTGTTGTCGGGTCTCCGCACACTCGTCTCTTTATTATTGACTGATCGCTTGGATCTCCGTGCACTACTACGAACCACACTGCCTGCAATTATCTACGGTTCAACTACGTACCAGGAGAATGAGGCGGCAAAGAGTGATGACTTAGCTAAGGAGACCGCATCAACTTCCCGGCGTAACCTCCCTATTCCTATACGGAGATCCTATTTCCATCCGGGAAAATCATTGATTGTATCGGTGGGCTTTCGATTCCCCTGATGCTCTTATCTTCTTGCCTCTCTGCTATTCCAAGCCGCTACTCCGTACTGCTCTTGCAATTACCCATCATCCCCAGGCCCGGCGTTTTGATCCTCTAGCCGTCTCCATACGATTCCCGGTTCATGCAGATAGTGACTTTCGCCTCCGAGTGTGATGCGCCAATCGACTTTATCTTCCTCCATAGTGCAAAGTCAATGGCGAGATTTCCATACTGAAGTTACTGGTCTACGATGCAGACTGGATGAAAGTCGTTCAACTCAACATATCAGGTATCAACAACTCCCCCGCTTGCTTAACGTTCCTTTCACCAATATATCGTGTGGATCTCTTCCCATATCTCAATGTTGGCCGCTCTTGGATTTCCGGCGTATGCAGGAAGCCATCTTCTTATTCCCTCCCCTCTCGAGTTATGCCCTCAATGACAGTCTTTTCTCCGTCCCTATCCCGGATTCTCACTGTTACCCTACCTTTCATTTGTCCTCACTTCCGTCATCGTTTACAACTGACATCATGTAATATATAATCGCAGCAAACTCGACCTTCTTGAAGCTTACCTTTCGTGAAACTGTCAGTCGCGCCAGTACTCCTAGGGTTCAAAATTCCGCTACACCCATAGCTGCGCCGTCTTTATGGCACCTATCAATGACCCGAAAACTGATCAGATCGATGCAGGAGACCATAGTACAGAGACCACAGGTCACACTCTTTTATCGCCGGATGACGCTGTCTTGTTCCCGCGGTTGACGATAGATATTCCTTCCTTACCGCATCGTTCTTCTCGGTCGCAACTCGTTACACCTCCTTCCCATCTCCTCTCCCTACTCAGAACAGGAGGGGGATCCATTGCGCAAGTGTGGGATTAAAGCTACAATAGTGTGAAGACCCCACTAGCGCCCATTAAGTCGACAGTGAAAGGTTCAAAATACATTCTACATTGGTTCCGTCCGCATAAGGCAGGTCCTGCGGATACTTTCCTTTGCCTCAACTTTTTTTCTCCACAGGACCTGAAGATTGTTGCATGCTGGTCCGGTCCACTTTTTTCTGCGCTGCCTCATAGCTTGTGTCGCTGTCCCTGCAAAGATGCAAGGATTCACATTCACACCCCCGACAGGCCCACCCAGGGAAGGCCAGAAAAGTAAGACCCCCTCCCCCCCCGGTAGTTACCATTTGTCATTTGAATAAATTGGCCGTTTCTTGCTTCAGTTATATGTTGACCGCTTTTGATACAGACTACGTATTCGTTGATGAACATAACAGGCATAAGAGGCTCAAAGGTATGTTTGACCGATAGAGGACTTGACTTCGTTGCGTCTAATTACGAGCCTATCTTCAGTAATGCGAGCTTGCAATGGCTGCAGGAAACGGAAGATCAAGTGTGATGCTGCTACAACAAACACGTGGCCTTGTTCGGCATGCACACGCTTGAAGTTAGTATGCGTTCCTCCAACAATTGGGCATGATGGCGAGTATCCTGCAGTGGAAAGCGTTGAAACCAATCCTGTCGACTCGTTGGGCGCGTCGAACACATCAGAACCCTCACTATCGTCATATACGAGCTCCCAAACATATCGAGATTCCGGGCCACCTTCAATGAGTAGCATGCACCCATATAATGACAACATCGGGATCTATCCGCAATTTGCGCATTCTACTCCAGGCCAGCCAAATGTCTACGACATGAGGTCACCCCAAGTGGCCATGCCACATCATCAGTACACTCAGTCACAGATGTTCTCCAGCGATCAAACTCAGCCTCTGGGAACCGCAGAAAGTGATATATACAGTGAGCACGACCAGTCCACTGCAGAGAACCTCAGCGAGGTCTTAGGGGAGCTCAAGATAGACGAGACTGGTATTGGTGAGCTATTCTAGCCTTCGTAACGTGTCTTACAGACGGAACGTATTAACATAGATTCAGCGCCGTACATCAGACAGCAACGAAGGGAAAGGGCTGAACCAGAAATCCCGACTCAGGATGAAGTAGACGAAAAGTTACCACCTCTCAGTACCGGAGCTGGCGCCACTATACGCATCCCGCCCGAACTTATGCCATCTGATGACGAGGTCATGAATTATTTCAAGATATATTTTGATGATATTCATCCTTACGTCCCTGTCATCCATCGATCTCATCTGTACTATCAGTGGCAACACGAACGAAGCTCAATATCCCCGCTTCTACTCGAGGCACTATTTGCATGCGCAGGGAGGCTATCGGACGACCCGGCCCAAGGAGCACAGTGGCTCGCATTAGCAAACAGTGAGGCGACAAACATACCCACGCACCTGTACACCACGTCGTATACTGACTGCGAATCATCTTGTTAGGGCACGAATCTAGTTTTATGGACGAACCTCGCCTCAGTACGATACAAGCTCTGCTTCTATTGTTGAAGGCCCGAGAGTCACGACCTAAGAAAGGTTATTATTACCGTTCTTGGCAGACTGTCAAAACAATCATCTCCATGGCGAAAGATCTGGATATCCATGAACATAACAATCTCCACACGGAAGGCAGGTCTTGCGACTTGAATCCAGTAGAATGCTTGGTGCAGACACGGGTCTGGCAGGCCCTCTTGGTTGTCGAAGTCATGATAGGGGCGCCGCAGGGTATGTCTTCTGATTCTCGTAGTATATATACTGGCTGACTATCCCCAGGGCGTTCCGATTACGGTGTGGACCATGAGACAGTAAATACGAGTCCGACTTTGGATATCAGAGGCCTTGATCAGTTTGAAATGGATCGGTCAAGGCAATATGCGTACTTCGTCCGAAATGCACGCCATATTCGCATCATTGCCGACATATATCATAAGATAAAGAAACAAAAAGATTGGGGGGCTAATCCTAAGTTCGTTGAAAAGAACCCTCTCTTTACCGACTGGCTTCAGAGTTTACCACCGGATCTACAAGTCAACTATCCTCCCGATGGCTCACCACCATGGATTCCATCACATTTTGTCGGAAATATGCACTCCCACTGTCATCTTGGGATTATCCTGTTGCACCGTCCACAATTAATAGCCTCCAAATCTTTTGCGGCAGGGGGAGGTTGGAAGATGCATATGGCGTTATGCTACTCTTCGGCAAAATACCTTTGTAGGCTCCAAGAAGCCATTCTGAACCGCTTTGGGCTGTCTGGCCTGCTTTTCATGCAAAGGGGCATAAATTTCACAATATATACCATCTTGACATGCACAATGCTGCACCTTGTGAGGATTCTAGGCCTTTTATGGTATTGACGGTCAGCTAACGCTACAACAGGTGGCCATAACATCTCCAGATCCGAATTTTCATACGGACGCGCGGGAATACTTCACACGACACATGCGAATACTTGAGCGTTGTTCTTCTGCTTGGCCTATGCCAGAGTTACAAGCGCAAATCGATTCATTGCGCTTCGCCTTTTCAGCTGATGTGAACCGACCTTTCGATTTGAAGCCAACTTTCCCATATGGGAGTCCCTCCGAGCCATATCACCCAAGCCCGCCAATAGATTCACATTACGCTTCTCAAATCAGTCAAGTACCTGGCGTTCAAAGTAGAGTGGGTTATGCAGCTTATCCTGTAACTCCTCCAATATCAGCTGGTACTGAAGATTCAAAGTCCGATTCCTCTCAGCTACAGCCCTTGGGATTAATCCCCTCCCAATCGATTTCCGCCCACGGAATGAATGCGCCTTTGGTTGATGAAAATAGCTGGGATCCTACTCGCATTATCAAGTAAGCACCCCCTTTCCCAAAGAAAAGAAAATTTTAACGCCGAGAAATGGCCGCTGACTGTTACAAACTGTGTAGTCAATGGGATATGGCATTCTCTATTGGTACACCCACTGTGACAACAAACTCCCCACCAATGGCTTTGAGCAATCCTGCCCAGGCTGTTCAACCTTCTTTACCTGACCATTTCCCCGTACAATATGAGCAGCAATCAAAGGTTACCCCGGTCGCGCCAGCTCCCATGCCACAAACTCAATTCACCGGGCAACAAGTTTTGTTCACGGCGCGAGATTGGCAACAAAGTGTAGCTAGTGTGTACGATCCAAACGGTCTCAAACGGCGGTGGAATTATTCAGTCGACCTAGGAACCGAAGGCACTTCAAAGCGCCAGCGGTAACGCGTTCTATTCAGCACAGCTGGGAGACTCGGGGCTGTCTTCAAAACGCAGGGGTCACTTCTAGAGTTCTTGGTTGCTGCGATTTATAGCGCCCGCCAGAGATATTCGCTCTTCTCACACCTTGGCATGTCTTCTTGGTAGCTGGTTCCTGTAGGTATGCTGGTCATGTTACTTTGCTCCCAAAGCAGACATGCTTTCCATGTACAAATGATAGCTTATCCAAATGAGTACCACACAACCCTCAAAGTTTTGAGCTACTGCTTCTCTCTCTCTTTCTCGTGTAACGTAAGGATCTTATTTCATATCAACGCTGTAATGGCATATGGTCTATCACTCCGCATCATAACAGAGCGTCCGCCCAGTGAAATTGTTTTTCATTCACTCTGGCATTATCTGTTGGGCCACTTCAGTCGACCGAGATAAATCTCCACCGACTTGCAGTGGCCTCTATACAATTGCATTCTACGACGATCCCAGTTGATACTATAATCATAAGGAATTATGAGACAGGCAGGAACAGAGACGTGGTACAGTAAAAAGTGTAAGATTCGCAGTATAGATTACAAACCAAGCACGCCGTCGAGAATAGACTTGAGAAATGTTATGCGCAAGTTGTGGGGTAATATTATTGCTGTAGAATATGCACTTGTAGCAGGAGGATTTGACCTGCACAAGGCTAAACCTTGCTGTGTGTAGGACATTCAAAATATTCACTGCCAATCGGGGCTCTCTTGGTCTTAGGAAGTGCTGATGATGCCCAAGGAAATACTAGGCATGAGTTGGTAGCCAGGAGAAGCCAACGTGTTGGGCAAACCCTTCGAGAGTTAATTGCGTCGATTGATGCCGATGCGCTCTTCACGCGAGCGGACTATTCTCGCCTTGTCCCCTGGCAATGGCTTGAGTTCATCGCTGGGGTCAAGATTGACATTGGAGCTAGTGCTGGCATGGCCTTCGGTACGAGTTTCTTTGGAGAGCTGTCGGAGCCGTGATTGTTCAAAAGTTGCAAGGTCTTCGGAGGTTATAGCTATAGCGGTGGGTTTGCGACGCAACATATTTGATCGTGATACCGAAGCTATGATGATAATAATGAGTAATGACTAGAGAGGCTTGCCGCTCCCACGGGTGTTTGTCTGGGGTATGCTTCTGTCGCTCAGCACGTGACTTTGTAGCATTTAGAGGTAACGAACATTTTTAGTCTCCCTCTTATCCAGTCCTTAGATATTCATCAACAAGGATGCTCCAACAACGGATCGTGCTTCTACGCCCTCGGCGTGCCAGGGCAATAGAAGGGACTTTTTCATCATTTCGTCGGTTTTCGGCCACGTACTTACAAGCAAAAGATTCCAACAATCACTCCAGTAAGTGTGCTCCGCTATAGTCTCCGTCCGCCCAGTTCACAGTTGCATTGCTCTCGTCTTACTTTCCCTCCCTCCCTCAACTGGTCTCTGTCCTGGGCAGTTGTTGTTATCGTCCGGGCATACTATCATATCTCAGTCCACAGTCACTCGTCTTTCTAACTAATGCAGATGCGAATGCAACCGAGGGTCCCGCAGCCTCTTCCGCCGCCGGACGTCCTAGTGCGCAAACCAGAAGAAACAACATTCCGCCGGCGAATCTGAACATTCGGAGCGTCAACCATGAACGACCTCGTCCCCGACGGATAGTAGATGCGAGATCTCTCGCCGCCTCTCAAGCCACTGGCCAACCAGCAAACATTCTTAAGAATCCCAGGGCTCGCAATCCTCGAGGCAACCGATCCACTGCTTCTCGGGGCCCTAGAGCTGAACCAAAGAAGAAGGTTCAAGCTAAAGATGGGCGAGCACGCCGTCCTCGACGCACCGAGGGGTCCGGCCAGGAAGATTCAATATCCAATGCAGCATTCCATGAAGCCTCGATCAACGCTGTCTTCCGAGAGCTCGCAGAACAAGCGCAGCCCAAGCCTGTCCAGTACAATCCCGAGTCGATCTCCTTAGCTTCACTGAAGGAAACATGGCCATCTCTACCCACCGACATTGACGCTCATACTGCCGGAGTCGTTGAGAAGTTGTCTCTTTTCGGCGATCGCTACCCAAATGATTATGTACCTCCAAATGAGCTGGGCAAGCGACTTTATCAGGGCAAATTTGTCCGCTTTTCGAGTGAAGAGGAAAAAGCTGAGGCCATCTCTGAAGCGAACAAGCTATCGCAAGAACGCGCAGACAAGTTGTCCCAGCGAAAAGGCGATCTTCTGGAACCACGTCATGTCAACTTCAGTCCACTCAGCACCAAGGACCAAGGCTCACTTCTTGGACTTCTTGTTCAGGGCAATTATCCTAAGTCTAAAGCCAAACAGGGGGACAACCTCTCAATCGTTGACAGTGTCTCTGAAAACCTCAGAAACAATGCAACGTATCACACAGTCGGCAAATCCTCTGCGTTCATTGCGAAGTTGGACTCGCTTTTAGCCGCCAGTCGCATGACAAAACGCGCCTGAGAACCTTGTTTTCTGATACCGTCAGTATCCTTACTATGTACCTATACTTTTGCAACTTTTCATGATCCCTTGTTATCTTTGTCATTGTTTACATTTATGCCTTGCAAGTGACTGTAGAATACATTACTCTCTGAAATAAGTTACAGAACTCGTGTTCATATCACCATTTGAGTTCACTCAAAGCTGGTCTTTCAGCAGTGTATTTCCTCATTACGCCCGCTCCATAGCCTTCCTTGTAGCCTCAAACAGTTCCTTCACTTCCTTCTGACCTTTCTCTGCAAGCTTTTCCATCTGTTCTTGGGCCTTCCGAACGTCATCTGGCCTGGCAATCTTCTTTTTCTGCAAATCCTGAAGACGTTTATGTACAGCACTGCGTGAATCACGGACGGCACCGGCAGATTTCTCCATTGCTGCCTTTGCCAGAGCGATCGTTTGATCCCGGGACTCTTTAGTCGGTGGGGGGATCGTGACGTTGAGCTGAAGAGAATTGTGAGGGTCGGCTTGCGGAGTTAACGACAAGTTGGAGGAAATTATTGACGATCGAATGGGCTTCACATGCTATATCAAAGACGGTCTGTGTTAGAACAAGACTCTGGAAATATTGAGAAAATTTGTCGGCTTCACAATAGTAGAGACAATTTCAAGGCACCAGTCAGTAACTCACATCTTCGTCAGAGGCCAAGATAGTCACCATCCGTCCACCCTTAGGAACAACTTGGGCAAGGTCGCCCAGCTTAATCGATTGCTTGCTGCTCTTGTTCAGCTGCACGCGAAGACTCTCAATTGATGCGGTGTTAAACCTCCCCCCCACACGCATCTTAGAGAGCTCGTCTCTGAGTCGAGACAGGGCAGCCGCTATGCCATCATGCAGCTGTGAAAAATCATGCGGGTCTTCAGAACTTGCGCCTACTTTTGGCAGCGGCTTCCCAGAATCTGCACCAGATGTAGCTTTCGTCTTGTCCTTCTTTTTACACCAAAAAGGCGAACTGGAAAAGCTCCTTTTGTCAGACGCAAGTGCTACCTTATGCTGAGTCCAAGGCCGAATTTGATGCTCAGAAATTAAGTTATAACGCAATCCAATAGACGCTGAGCAGCGACGCATATAACTGAGGCCGGTAACTGCCGCACGGCGTTGCATTTTCGCTCTTCTTCTGCTATTCAGATGCCCGACTTTGTTGGGTACGGGTCCTGTATGCTTATCAGTAATAAGAAATCACGCAGGGTACAGTTGCTCGAAGCAAACTGCGCGCAAGAATAGTTATAGACGAGGTTGGTAGGATTTGGTAAGATACACTGCCGAGGCAAAGGGAACAGAGCCACTTCCTGATCACGCGTCTCCAAGCGAGCCACCGATGTCTCCGCGTAGTAGATTACATGATTAGTTCATTTAGAACACAAGCAGCTCGCCATGGCAGCTATGACAACCTACAAAATGGTTAGGGAAGGCAGTTTCAAATGGCAATTCTAACAAGTCGCCGTATTCAAAGTCTAACGGTGGTGCGGGAGATACAGAGGCAATGTCTATAGAGGCAATACACTTTGGTTTGGCAAAGTGCTCGTGCAATCATACGTAAAAAGAGCAATAAGATGATAAAAAAGTTCATATATAAAATTTTCGTAAATTACTTTTGCAATTTTGTACCCGGTCATGAATAAACACGCCTCATCTAAAAGGAAATTCCGTAGACGACGTTAAGGTCTCCAATCTAAGGTGAAGCAAAGAAATCGGTCACTTTGCGCAGGTTGGATGGTGGGACTGAAGGGTGAATGATAGAGGCAAGGGCAATTGTATAGTGCCGCACCTAGAGCATGATAGGATCGCAGAGATTTGTTTACCGAGTGGCCATGGCCTTGGTGATGAGTCTCTTGAGAGCAAGCTCCTTCTTCTTGAGATCTTCAGGAGTCGAGTCTTCGATCTCAAGCTGAGCCATGGCATCGCTGAGTGCCGATTCGATCTTCTCCTTGTTGCCACGCTTCAGCTTCAGCGACATGGTGGGGTCGGAAACAATCTCCTCAACACGCGAGATGTAGGACTCGAGCTGTTGGCGAGACTCGAACTTCTTGGTGAAAGCCTCATCGCTAGACTTGAACTTCGCAGCGTCTGGAAAATGTCAGTATGTCTGCATAGATCTCTGACTGCGTCAAACGTACCGTCAATCATCTGCTCAATCTCAGTGGTGGAAAGCTTGCCGACGGCATTGGAGATGGTAATGTTGGCACTACGTCCGGAGGACTTCTCGGTAGCAGTAACCTTGAGGATACCGTTGACATCAACCTCGAAAACGACCTCGAGAGCGGCCTCTCCAGCCCTCATGGGGGGGATGGGAGCGAGGGTGAACTCTCCCAGAGAGGTGTTGTCAGCGCAGTTGGTACGCTCACCCTGGTAAACGGGGAACTGCACGGTTGTCTGGTTATCGACAACGGTGGTGAAAGTGCGCTTCTTGATCGTAGGGACAGTCTGACCACGGGCCACAACAGGAGCGAAGATGTTACCCTCCATAGCAACACCGAGAGAAAGGGGAACGACATCAAGCAGGAGGAGGTCCTGGGTTTCAGCCGAAGAAGCCTTTCCAGACAAGATACCGGCCTGGACGGCGGCACCATAGGCAACGGCTTCATCGGGGTTGATGCTCTTTAATTCAGATTCGTTAGGACAAGACTCGTTAGACAGATGGCGAGAGTAGCACTTACCTTCTCAAGCTTCTTGCCATCGAAGAAATCGCTAAGCAGCTTCTGGATACGAGGGATACGGGTGGAACCACCAACGAGGACGATCTCATCGACCTTGCTCTTCTCAAGGCCAGAGTCCTTGAGAACCTGCTGCACAGGCTCGAGAGTACCCGAGAAAGACTTAGCGTTCAGGTCTTCAAAACGAGCACGAGTGATAGAAGAGTTGAAGTCCTCGCCATCGAACAGAGAGTCGATTTCCACAGTAGTCTGGGTAGCGTTGGACAAAGTACGCTTAGCACGCTCGCAGGCGGTTCTGAGACGACGGAGGGCTCTCGCGTCACCGGAGAGGTCCTTGCCAGTCTTGCGCTGGAACTCCTTCTTGAAGTGGTCCAGGAGGTTGGTATCGAAGTCTTGACCACCAAGGTGGGTATCTCCAGCAGTAGCCTTGACAGTGAAGACACCACCCTGGATGTTAAGGAGAGACACATCGAAAGTACCACCACCAAGATCGTAGATGAGAACGTTACGCTCCTTGTCAGACTTGCCGGAGCCGAGGCCATAGGCAATCGCTGCTGCAGTGGGCTCGTTGATGATACGGAGCACGTTCAGACCAGCAATGGCACCAGCATCCTTAGTAGCCTGGCGCTGGTTGTCGTTGAAATAAGCGGGCACGGTAATGACTGCCTTCTCGACCTTCTTTCCGAGCTTGGTTTCGGCAACCTCTTTCATCTAGAGTGATCTGTCAGTATCGCAAGAGGGAATGTAGCAAGCAATCCCGCGTAATTGGGATGAAAAGGAATGTTACCTTCATCAAAACCATAGAAGAGATTTCTTGGGGACTGAAAGTCTTGGTTTCGCCGAGATACTCGACCTCAACCACAGGGTTTCCACCCTGATCAACAACCTTGAAGGGCCAGGACTCAACATCCTTCTTGACAATGGGGTCCTCGAACCGCCGACCGATAAGACGCCTGTATTTGATTAATAGTGAACATATGTCCAGCGAAAAGCTGCTTACTTGATGTCGAAGATGGTGTTCGTAGGGTTCATAGCGGCCTGGTTCTTCGCGGCCTCACCGATCAAGCGCTCCTTGTCGGTGAAAGAAACGAAGGATGGGGTAGTGTAGCTACCCTGCTCGTTGGCAACTGCATGTTTATAAGCTCACCAGCGCCGTATCTAGAGGACACAGGTAACGACATACTGATCTCAACATTGGTACCCTCGTAGTTGGCCACACAAGAGTAGGTGGTTCCTGAAGTATCTCGTCAGTCATTACTTGGGACAACACGGTAGGGAAATGGCTCACCAAGATCAATGCCGATGGCACCTTCGTAAACTTCGTCGGCCATTTTGACAAATGTGTATGTCTCAAGAGAGATAGGATAGAAAAATTGAGATGATGCCAAAAGGCAGGACGATTGTTGGAGGAGAGGAAGACTAAATAAATTTTGCCCCAGGCGCTGGAGTGGGAGCGGTTAAAATTTGGATGAAAAAAAAAGAAACCCACTTTGCAATTTTTCCTTCCTTCCTCGATTTTTTTTTTTTTTTTTTTTTTTTTTGCCCCTTCATTTCTCACCCAATCCGCTTCTTCGAGGACTGCCGGTTTTGGCGCGTTCTCGGCTGAGCTAAACTTGGGTTTCAAGCCCTGGTTGGCTGCTGGACTTCACTTCTTAGATAATCAGGCGATTCTTTCTTCGGCTCTTTACTACTACTAGTCGATAGTACTCAGATTGGGGCACTGGGCAATAGTAGTCGAGAAGTGTTGACTATGCATCACTAGGATTTTGGTTCCCTTCTCCATGTTCAGTATGCAAGTTTGTTCCCTAAGATTCTTCATACAAGCTTTTACCATACGATTAATCGGATTTGGTTTATCACACTGTGAGTGTAGAAAAGTTCTCGTATAAGCCGTCCAGTAAGCCCGCACGATCCTTGACATAATTGTGTTAGGAAGAGAAGAGTAGGCAGCAAAGGGTCCGACTGTGCTCCTCCAATCTTTCAGCGAAGGTAGGCCCCTCATGACCTTGGCTTGTAAATGGTTGGTATGATAAAACACAACTCAGCCTACAGCTATCTAGTCCAGGTATCAGTTCTTGATACCTTAGGCACTAAAGCGGGTAGCTACTCCACTTGTATCCCAAACAGTCGAAGAGTCACTGCTCGGACATCTTAATGGAGGCTCTTTCTACGCCCTTAAACCAAGACAGCTTTGATCTACACCTCGCTTGTTATACACTTGAGGGGTCAGTGAGAAGAGACATATTTCGACAATTCGTCACCACAACGTTATTTGCATCTCTTTGAGACTCGAAGTCCTGTCACCCATTTGCTTTTCCTCCCTCTGCTACCAAAAGACTATTTACTTGTAAGTGTCTGCTTGGACCGTTTGTGACGAACAGGCTGGGACTTTCTATCAATAATCGCAACAATGTACGATTCGATGTTATTTTCTCTAACAGCAATCCGACTGCAGTGATTCCGATAGTGTCTGCCCCGCTACCCCCGCTTTTCCAGATGGACATCGATCTGAGCAGAAGGAATAAAAAGCCCCGCCCTTTGCTAGAATCTGAACGGGAGAGACTAGAAGAGTTCATTGATTCTATCCATTATTCAGCTAGGTATGCCGCAGACAAGCGACAATCTTTTGGTGTGCCTCGACCTTACAGTAAACACAGATACTCAGATGACCAGTTCGAATACCGCCATGTCCAACTTCCCAAAAACATGCTCAAGAAAATCCCTGCAGACTATTTTGACAGTTCAAAGGGAACGCTAAAATTACTGTGGGAGGATGAATGGCGAGCACTTGGTATCACACAAGTACGTAAGAAGAGGTCGAACAAATTTATCACTGTAAGAGGTCTAATACCTTTAACAGAGCTTGGGTTGGGAACATTATGAAGTGCACGAGCCAGAACCACATATTCTTCTATTTAAGTAAGTATGGCGACCCTGCCATCGCTCTCTATTCCTAACCAACGTATATAGGCGCCCCTTGAACTATCAGCCGCCAGTATCACAGTAACTCGTCAGCTGGAACATTCCCGATGCCAACCTTGCCCCCGTCGCCTCAGAAACACCAATACGATATTCAAAAACTACAGTCACTGATAGTGGAGCTACGCATGCAAGAAGGCCCATATGATTAGATTGCATTCAGAAATCTCATCCTGTTGAGATATGCTCCTTGCTACCAAAGAATGCCCACAATTATCATCTGAACTTGAATACCTCCTGTTATCATACCACTCTCTTTTAGAGCACAATTCCTACGCTACATTCATGGCCAGCCATTGCTCCCATTGTGTGGCCGTGAAGCTGCTGCTGATACCTGGTTCCTCGACGCCCTAACCAGCGGAATCAGTGCACCAAATCGCTCAATTAATAATGAGACGGCTTACATTGAAATATACGGTCGGAGATACATGGACGCCGATTGTTCGACCTGACTGTTATATCTAGTTAGGATTCAATGTTGAGCACAGTAACAATATTTCAATGGCGCACCTTGACCATCAATTTGATATCATTCGTCACCTTGTTGCCGGTATTCAACTGTCCATCAGCAATAACTTCGCTGATGTTCAATAATTCGAGCATCTCGTGTTCATCCACACCAACTGTCGCGGCTATCTTCGCAAGTCTCTGATATGTTTTGTTGCGTGTCTCGTTAACAACACTGACATCAAAAAATTCTTCTTGGTGACTGAACAGTGCAGCGCTAAATTCCCAGAACTTGTCTGGGGCTATTTTCAACACCGCCGCACCAGCTTCATGCGTCAGAGTGGATGATGGATGCCAAGGTTGAACGTGCTGACGAAAGACAACCTGAAGTCTTGATTGATAATTTTGTAAGATAATTGGTCTCACCGATGTGTAGAATGTGCTGAATAGCTTTGCGGAGTACTGGAAGTAGTATATTTAGTACACTCTTCCTGCGTAGGGTGCTGTATAAGTACTAACAGGGCAGACATAATCAAGGTCTTCGATCATCAATGCGTTAGTCATCGGGGTACAGAAGAGCATTATCAGTATTAGATTAACATACATAGTTCGAGGGTATGCCATGGTTGCTGTAAGTTGGCTGTCAACAACTTCTGACCCGAAAATTTGGGATGAAGAGCCATTATCTTTACACCGACTATGGTCAACCCTTGTCCTTGGAGTATAGATACTATGTAGTAGTGAGCTGGAAAGAAAGTGCCCCTCTACACAGCCCGTGCTTATCTGCGGGGGTAGAGTGATTACACATCAATTAACTAGCTAACGTTTACGTTAGTTAACTGGTTAGTTAACTAGTTGGTCTAACTAACGTAGTTATAGTTGATTAGTCAGGTCATCATATGCTAAGATAACTGACAGCAGCGTGCGGGTCAGCTATCTACATGATTCTATACAGAGAAACAAGTTCTTTTTATGATAATATATCTTAACCGGTGTGGTAATTATCACTATATATATACATATATAAACATATCAGATATAAACATATTCACCAAGTTTTTCTATGAAATTCCCTGATCAGAATAGAATACTGTTTTATAACTTAAAGAGTTTTTATATTCTCAAAAAGTTATATGCTTCATAAATACGAAGGACTACTGATAACATGAAACATTATTTTTATTATCCTCAAAGTTCATAATAGCCTCAAAAAAGATCTATTAGTAATTCTGATATAGAACAATGATTTGTATATGGTATAACATACGTGACTGGCTCGGATGGATGGCCAGCGCGGTCGTGATAAATTTTAACTAACCTTTTTGGTAATTGATTGTCAATCAAGATAATACTTGAGCTACTGAGCATCAGTAAAGATAAAAGGTTCATCTTCATGTATACACTTATTGAAGGTTACTACACTTGGTTTGACCAATGATAACTAACTAGCGCTCGAGTCGCCCTACATGTTCATGCAGAATCTGAAGTGGTGGTACGTAGTTTGGCTGGCGGCACGGACTTTGGCCAGGTAAGATATACATATCCATATTGGGACGCCGAAGTGTTCATTTGGTGCGGGCATCAAATAACCCGTTGCGAAGCTGAACCCTCTATATGTGGTCTCCGAAAGTATTTCATGAATCTAAATTAATCTGTAAGAGACCGCCTGACAAACACACCAAACCATGTCTCTCGCTGGTATCTCACAATGGCTTGAGGGCATAAAGTATAATAGGGCATTGAAGTTGATTGGTACGCTTGGGGATTGGTGGTCTACACAAGCCAGTTGAGTTACAGCCAATGGACATAAGGTTTGCTAACGGGGACCAAGTGCCCTTTGACTGAACAGATTAAGATCTCTAATATCCATGGAGATAGCAGTCCATTGAGACCTCACAACATCGTACTCCCCCTTCACCTCCACTCTGCACACCCCCCTAGGGCCTCGTATACCAATAGGACCAGAAATGTACATAACACCGCGACGAGATGTGTGCGCGTTGCGAGCAGAGCAGTAATTTAATCGCCACTTGAAAGCCAGCAGCGCCATACGTAGGTCGGAACCAGACCCAAGGTTTGGCAGCGGTAATTTCTGCAACGCAGTAATACACAGTGAAGTATGTGGACGGGAGCAGTCCTTGGTTGACGGGCTGCCATCTTGGAAGTTCAGGGGAGGCGGCTGTGACACAAACCGAGAAACGTCGTCAAGTCCATCCGATCCTTGCAATACTGAGGGCAATAAATTTGCATCTAGAGAAATAAAAGACCCAGACACCTGCTCATCTATCGAACCTGGGCTAAGTCGGGAAATCTGTCTGCTCCACAGAACCAAAAAAGCATCCTTAATTGCGTGTGCCACACTTGAAGGCCTCATGCATCTGTGCAGGCAGTCGCCGTCTTCTGCAGTTATTGGCTTCGAAACCCAGGCGAGACCATTCTGAGATAGTTCTAGTCTGTACCAATGAGCAAAATATACTGTACTAACCAGGACATACATACCCAGATCGATAGTATACAGGGGGGGCACGGTACGGAAATCGGTGTTCCAGCCAAACTCCTGCGACAGACAGTGGCCCCCCCAGCATATAATTAAGTAGTCGTGTTTGGGATGAGACATCCAAAACAGCCGAAATTAACTCATCTATATGTTCATGATTGGTTAATTTCGAAATGACTGAAGGATCATCTGCTCGCAAATACCTTTCAAACCCGAGAGCTTGTTCTTGTCAAGGGCTAGTTTCCTAAACGCTTGCCACTCAGGGTCTGTCGCTACATAAAAGTTTCCTTCCTGTAAACGAGGCCAACTCAGGGAAAGGAAGCGAGTTTGTATAGTAGCGGCATGTTCTGAGGTGGGGGGAACATATTCGTCCGGGTCAAACTTCCCAGTCCTGGATGAGGCATCGAGGCCTGGCAGATTCTCCGGTGACTGATCAGTATCATAGAGCGACTCATCAAACCGCAGGACATTGAGTGAAGTAAAGAGATGAAGCGCTGTCCCACACAGAAAAAAGGTAGCTATGAATTTCCTGAAGCACTTGTGAGTGAAGGAAGGTATACCACGACACCTTTGGATTATGAGCTGCTCAACATACCTGGCCCATGGGCGTTTAACCTGTAGTTGACGAATAGTGACCGAGCTTGAATCCCGAGGTAATGGTTGGCTTATCCGGAATGTTACCTGGGATTTTCGAAGTATTCGTCTAGCATGATACATTGAGAGAACTCGGCCGCCGGTTTCGATTATTCGAGAAACATTTCAAAACATCAATCGAGCTAAAAACCAATGTAGCTTTATTGCCCAGTTTGCTGGTATAGGTTGTAACGGATTAAACCAATCGACCAGGGCAAGGCTTACGCCTAGGAAATTTTCAAATTCAGACTCAGAGAGGTATAGCGAATACCGTAGTATTAATGATTTGTAGAAATACTTACCACTGCCATAGTATAAGGAGCAGAAAGTGTTATTCCGCGTTAGTAGGCCCGGCCGCTGTAGCACGTGAGCCAAGCCATCTTATCAGCCATAGAGCTTCCCCAACTTCACATGATGTGCGGAGTACTGAGAGAATGTGTCCTGATGTAGCTGGTCTTTTGCCTAAAAAAAACATCAGCCATTCTCCACTGTAATATCAAGCTATCCAACTTTATATACTTTAAGCTTTTTTCATTCTAGAATCCTACTCACGCCAAAGGGTGACCAAGGGTTGCATTGACGAGGCTCAGATGGCCTGGGCCCATACCAGTGTTGCCATCCCATACGCCTACAATGCATCCTCTATCCCTATGACTTATTGCTATTCTTCGAACACATCATGTCATAACGCAACCAACTTTTGCTGCGCACACGTATCTTATTTCAAGTAACCCCTGGTGGGGTGGCTGCTACTGATTGTTATATATGGACATCCAAAGAAACCAAAAGCAGACATCTTTGGGGCGCCACACAAATCTTGCACTAGGATGGATTGACATGCCCAAAATTGGAGACATTCGTTACCGATTTTCTCTCATCCTCGCAATTGGGGTAGCTTTTGTAGTGACCATTGGTGCCGCCTTCAGGATATCTTTTCATTCTGGGCAAGATGAATCACCCGATGGTATAACGCGGGTATAGGGTCAGCGATAACGTTGAGACGACAAAACCGGGAATGTTGCCATGTCTAAATGTCAACAATAACCATCGTCGCACACTACTCACTGAAATGGCTACCTTACCTGTCAACATGGCCTAGAAATATCCAATATCTAACGTACAACATCCGTGTAACTTGGAGAGTAACCCTGGAGGATGAGGCAAGTGAGTAGACTATGGCCAGTATGATGAATTTAGCCATGCCGTCTGAGATCCGTAATGTCAAGTTAACGTAGGGGAAAAAACATAAAATGGAATAGAAAACCAATTTCATTTGAAACATGCCAACGCCAATATACCCAGCCATGCATTGCCCGCTAAAAGCCAGATGCTACCAGTTTCTCACATGCACAAAGTAGTCTGACCTGAACTCGAGTGGTCTCCACAAACGCCAGGATCCTGACCAGAAAGTCGACATATGCTGATCATCTACAGTGAGAGGAGATATTAGATATGACCTCAGCCAAGCAGGGACACATTACCCTATGAGGGTGCATCAATGTACTGTACAAAGCCGCAGGCGTGTGCTGCACCCAGTGCAAGGATAACCACGAGTCTGCCCAACCGGCATTCCAGATGTCGAGAGGCAGAGAACATATGAGACTTCAAGTTAAGTAATTATTTCATATAGAAGGTCCTGCTTCAAGTTCACCAAGCGTTCGGTTGTTATCTGAATAACGGACGTCTGCGTTCCTATTCGCAACTCCTCTCGATGCACGATTGCCTCGGAAACCGAAGTTCAGGGGAAAGTAAGATGCAGTGAAAATCCCTAACCTTTGGTCCCTCCGACCTGGCTGTGCAGACGAAGTGTCAGGCACAGGAGATGTAGGCTGGTGGTTAGATTGAGGCGCTCGCCAAAGGCGCAAGCGCGAGAAGCCCGCTCTGTGGGTCAAGGGGCGCCGTTGCGCATGCTGCTCCGGGAAACCCGACGACGACCGCAGAAAGTTCACTCTTCCACCTATAAAAACAGCCTGTGGCGGGTTTATAGGTGTCATTCGTGTCATGCCACGTCGACCCTGTCGTTCTGAACTAGGAGGCAATTCAGAAGTTTCTGCGCGAGGTTTCGGGATGTAGTAATCTGCTTTACATAGGGGACAGCAAGCCCGTCGACTTGTCAACCATGGGTCAACACAAGAAGCATGAAAAGCGTGTCCACATGTAAGCCCCCGTATATCATCTTCATCCTCGATCGTATCGAGACAGATAGCACAAGTATCACCTGGATTTGCCAGGAAATCGGCAGGTACAGCGGTGCGGATATGGTCCTCGAGATCTCCAACATCCTCTACGATGACATGGTTGAGCGCGTGGTTACGGGGCTGCTCCGGGGTTGATATGTTGGCGTTGTCGTTTACTCCGATGTTTGCCTCGGGATATCTCTGGCTCTTCTCTTTAGAATGTGGTAGCGTTGTCTCTAGGTCTTCTAGTGGTGTAGACGTCTGCGAAGTGTTTGAATCAACCCGCTGATGGCTTTTGAGTGGCGATGCTAGCATGGATGAAGGTGCGCCAAGCGAAGCAGATATCATGTAGTTCTCATCCTTGAGGCTTTGCGACCGGCTATTTGGTGCCGAAATCCCGCCTGCAGTGGAAAGGCCTTCATTCTCACGGGATGACCTCCATGCTTTATACTTGGTCAGTGGAAACCTCTCGTTGACGTCGTCCATAGTCATCAGCTTCTTTTCTCGGCGTCTTCGGTGCGTTCGTGGCATGGCGACCAGATCTATAGGCTCGCCTGTCTCTTCACTGCGTAGTTGGCGATTGCGTTGGTTATATCGAAAGCAATATTTCACACCAACGATGATCCTGGAATGCGATGGTCAGATGAGCATATAAGCGCAGCAAACGCCTAGTGATACCAACTTGTACATACCATAGATTGGTGAAAACAACACCAAACCCGAGGGCGACGAAAAATAGTAGAGGCGAACTAGTAGGGCTTGAGCTGTTGTTATTCCCATTACGATCTGTACTAGTGGCACTGGAAGAGGAGCCTGTGGTCGTTGAGGACATGTCGACAGAAGGCGATTGGGGAGAGGGGTGGACAACGTTCACTTGAATAGACTATGCCGAAGAGGGTGTCAAAGAATGGGAATTGTTGCGCGTATAGCAGTGTACTAAATGCAGTGTACCAAATTGACGAAGTAAAAAGACACTTCTTGATTATAGATTGTCTCTGCGAGGTTGGTCGACAATCACATAAAAGTTCATCTAGATGAGGGCACCAACTCCCAGGCTCATGTTAAAGGACGCCCCGGGAAGATCATCACTGATACCGATATATTTGGAGCTTCCAGGCTTTCAAAATGGAGCCTAATCTGATGTTGGATGCTCACCAAGTCCGATGGGGGGAGAGGAGGTGAAGTGAGAACAAATACTCCAACGTCGTGGTCGCCAAACACAGACACCTAAGACTTGGGCGTCCGAGTCACGGGGGCAGGCGATCGATCCATCATGTCGGAACCCACTGCGGGGACGGACGGGTAGTAAAATTAAACAGACACAGCCAATTCAGGAAACATCGTCATGGCCGTCAGGATTCAACCACTTGTAGCTACTAGCACGAACCCAGTCTTCAACAAGGTTGATATCGCCTGCACAATACCAGCAGCGACATAAAGAGAAACCAGACAGGTGAACAGAATGGACAGCACAACTTCAACCTCGCATATAGACAGAAATCCCGTGGTTTTCTTTGATATAGCCTTAGGAGGTATGTACATCAAGTGATAGAATCTGTTGCAACCCCGTTCTCCTGACCCAGTCAAGCTACAAAAGCACGTCCATATAAAACTTGAAATGAGTTCCATTCAATATGTCGATTCGCTGGTGTTGTGCTGCTACTGGTTCATACAGTGTTAAAGCTTGCACTATGCAACAAATTGAATACTAAATGGATAGTAACTGAGATATCACTGTGACAGGCGAGCCTCTAGGTCGTATAAAGATGGAACTATTTGCAGATGTTACGCCCCGAACAGCAGAGAACTTCCGCCAGTTCTGTACGGGAGAAAGTAAGAATGCACAGGGACGACCGCAGGGATACAAAAATAGCAGGTTCCATCGGGTAGTATGTTTATGAGAGGAACCCAATAGGCGTTTGGATGGAAAGATGCTAATCCTATCACATCGGAAAAGATCAAAGACTTCATGATCCAAGGCGGCGACTTCGTCAATGGAGATGGGACGGGATCTTGTACCATTTACGGTACTCCAAGGTTCTCGGATGAAAATTTCCTACTGAAGCATGATCATGCTGGCCTACTTAGTATGGCAGTAAGTCCATGAGCCGCAAGACATCCATCGAACTATACAATGACTAATTCCCCTAGAATTCTGGTCCGAACACAAATGGGTGTCAGTTTTTCATTACAACAACTGCAACCCCCTTTTTGAATGGCAAGCATGTTGTTTTTGGTAAGGTGGTCGAAGGGATGGATGTCGTGCGGATGATTGAGAACACCAGAACGACGCGAGATAAGCCCAACCAAGATGTTCTGATTGTGCAATGTGGGGAAATGTGACACAATGATCGAAGGATGTTTTAGCATCAAGTTTCCAGTGGCATGATATTTTCCATTTATGTTATACAGAGATAAAAAGAAAAGAGCCATAAGCATTAAACCCAGAAAAAAAAGGTAGCTGTCCTTTTGTGGATTTCCATCAGTCACTCAAGTTCTGTCAATCCCACTAAATGTTGACTACAGTATAACCAACAACCTATAACTTCAACTTGCCAAGGTAATCAGAAGCTAAGCTGACAGCTTCGTCGACTCTGTCGGGATTGACTCCATTGCCGACTGAAGTAGCTCCTTTGCCTCCCGCCTTTCCCCCGACTGCACCAGAAACGATAGCTGCCCACTCACTAGCGGACGCACCGGCCTCGCTTGATGACTATACAATCATTGATTGTATTAGTTACAATGACATAGGGCCGGAGTTATAACGATAACGACTTACCTTCGACACGTAACAGCCATGGGCAACACGGCCTTGATCGGTGCTTGCAGCCAAAACGTATACCGACTTCTCGGGTAACTTTGACTTAACGTAATTTAGAGATTCGCTAATCGCTTTGGAATTCGCAGAGATGGGGAGCTTGGCGACAAGCCAACTTCTGTCTTGATTTTCCGGGGCTTGGAAATAATTAGTTATGGTTTCGAGCGCGACTTTTGATTCGAGTTTTTGTAGAGCCTTTTGACCATCGAGAACTTCCTTGTTGATACGTGCGAAACGTTCGCGAAAGGCGGATTTCTGTACAGCAGAAATCGAAAGCTGATTGAGCTCGGCCTGGATCTGCTTTGCCTCCTTCTCTTTTTCTGGAGTTAAGGGCATTGCTTCTAAACGATCAAGCCTTTTTTGGAACTCCGCTGCCAAACGCTGCACTTCATGCGCATCTTCTCCGGTCACAGCGATAATTCTGCGGATACCCTTGGCGATACCGCCCTCTTCCAGAACAATGAGATCTTTAATGTCCCCTGTCTTCTGCACATGGGTACCCCCACAAAATTCAATGCTGACCTCTTTCCAACGCGGATCCTTCACATTCTGGAGTATCTCACCCAGCTCCACACCAACGGAGACAACGCGGACCGGGTCGGGATAGGTTTCCCCAAATACAGCACGAACTCCAGAGATCTCGCGGGCTGTTGCAAGAGGAAGCTCTTGAGAGTAGACAGTACAGTTTTGTCGAATATACTCAGTCGAGATCTCTTCAATCCGAGCCAGATCTTTGTCCGAAATAGCAGACTTGTGAGAGAAGTCGAACCTCAGCTTCTCCGCTGCGACGAGGGAACCCTTTTGCTCCACACCGTCCCCTAAAACAGTTCTGAGCGCAAAGTTAAGAATATGCGTTCCAGTGTGGTTGTTCCTGATCGGCCAACGGCGCAGTTCATCATATTCGCAGATGACAGTATCACCTACTGAGATGGAGCCATATTTCATGAAACCAGTGTGCAGGACGTATCCAGCATAAAGCTGAACATCACCTACTTCAAGCTCGGAATGTCCATCGATGACAATTTTACCCGTGTCATTCTCTTGCCCACCCTGTTCAGCGTAGAAGTTCGTTCGGTCAAGGATAATTCCAAGTTGCTCGCCGTCGGGCACCTCGTCCGTAGATGAATGGAACATCTTGCCCTGGTATATGGCCTTCACTTGGGCGGTAATGTTACCCTTTCCAAACTTGGCAGTGTCATCAGTCTTGGGGACGTCATTCATGGCTTCGAGCTTGCCCAGATCATGAACATCCAACTTGACCGTCTCAGCGGAAGTTTTCTTCTGGCCTTTGCTTGCTTCCTTTGCTCGCGAACGCGCTTCCTCGAACTCCCGGTCATCGATCTGCAAACCCCGTTCTTCTGCCATTATACGAGTAAGGTCGACCGGGAATCCGAACGTGTCATAGAGCCTCCAAACATCGGCGCCGTGCAATTTGTCGGCCCCCTTTGCCTTAGCCTGCTGCGCATAATGTTCAAATTGCCGCTCGCCGCGATCCAGAGTCTTAGCAAATGACATCTCTTCTTCGTCTAATATTTCCATGACGTCCGGTTGTTTCCTTCTCAGTTCTGGAAACATATCGCCCAGTTGATCAACGACTGTTGGAACAATCTTTGAGAAGAAGTTGCCGATCTCGACACCAAAATATTTTCTGGCATATCGAGCACCCCGGCGGAGAACACGACGGATGACATAGCCGCGGCCATCATTATTTGGAACCGCACCATCTGAGATTGCAAACATCAAGGTCCGAACATGATCCGCTATGACACGATAGGCAGTATCGATACCATCAGAATCATCACTACCGAAGGATCCACGGTATTCCCTGGCTCCGGTAACGTCTCGAATGGTTTGGAATATGGGAGTGAACACATCTGTATCGTAGTTTGACGACTTATTTTGCAAGATAGACACCAATCTCTCAAACCCCATTCCGGTGTCGACATGCTTGTTGGGCAACGGCCGCAGGGATCGATCTGTTTCACGATTGTATTGGATGAAAACGTTGTTCCAAATTTCCAATACATTTGGGTCATCTTGATTGACCAGATGAGCAGCATTACGTCCACCGACTCGGTCATAGTGAATCTCGCTGCAAGGGCCACATGGGCCTTGATCACCCATCTCCCAGAAATTGTCCTTCATGTTGCCTGGGAGAATATGATCCTCCGGAACGCCAACGGCTTTCCACAGATCTTTGGCCTCGAGATCTGGCTCTAGACCACCTTCCTTATTTCCTTCGAAATAGGTAACGTAGAGACGTCCGGGATCTAAACCGTAGATCTTGGTTAACAATTCCCAAGAATAGCGAATCGCTTCCTCTTTGAAATAGTCCCCAAAACTCCAGTTGCCGAGCATTTCAAAGAATGTCTAATAATCAATTGTGTATTAGCATCATAAAAGCCACGGATTTGGTGGCGTTCTCTCACATGATGATAACTATCCTTGCCCACATCGTCGAGGTCCTACATTTGCGAGAATCAGTAGATACTCAAGTCTCTCCGACTAAACCAGCCTTTTATTTCTGGTGGCGATCATGCGCATTGTACTTACATTATGCTTTCCTCCTGCGCGAATGCACTACAGGTTGTGTTAGAATTAGCTAAAAACGGTGGGGTTAAAGTACTGACTTTTTGAGTGTTGACTGCACTTTTCAAGTTTGCGAAATCAGAGTGAGGATCCACCGTTCCTAAAAAGATCGATTTGAACTGGTTCATTCCAGCATTGGTGAATAGCAAGGTTGGATCAGAATGAGGAACAACGGGAGACGAGGCAACTGGCGGTTTTTAATATGATCAGTTTTGGCCGAGAGATTGCCCCGAAAAGAATACTTACCAAAAGTGTGGCCATTTTCTTTGAAATATTGAAGGAACGTATCACGGACACGTTTGGAGGTCCATTCCAACTTAGGATCATTATCTGAAGCCATACTGAATGATCTTGTGATGATTTTTGCAGGCAGAATATTTGAAAGTGGGGGAGTGTGAAGGTGGTAGAATGTTCTGGGTTGCGACCTAAAGGGTGAAGATAGATGAGTCAAAGCCAGTTCCCCCTCCTTTATGAACCTATGAATACGCATCAAGCGAGTCGTCGGTTGTAACATCCAGTTTTATTTAATTTGAATGTTCACCCTGTCATGTGCAGTACCATAATTAATATATAATTTGATTACCAGATCTATTCCCTCATCCACCAAGAAAGGGGAAGGAAAAAAAAAAAAGGTCAGTGGTTGTGTGGCTAATGGCACATGCTGGTGAGGAAATCAATCACGGGAAAAAGCGCCCCGCAGAGAGTTACCCTGAGGGTGATCAGCCTCTGGCAAAGAGATTCGGTCGGTTGCATATCAGTATGTTTCTGCACCATCTATCCTATTATCTGCATTCTCATCACCCTTGTCTAAGATTCACTGGATCTGATTCGAACTCTTTTGCTTGATAAGATACCATAACCTCCGAACATGACATCAGTGACAGGAAGCTTCCTGCTTCCGTCCATCCTGATACCATGTTATTGGACGATACTAAGGATACCATTTACATACATGATCTGGACAGAGAACTAGAGGATATTGAATCAAAAGAATATTGTCTTGATATCCTTCCCGGAGTTGCTGAGCGGATGTCAACTATTCCGAAGTCATTGGTCGCAAATACTACAAGCCCGTGCAACGAGTTGGTCCTCTACACCGAGCCTACATCATTATCAATCCCTAAGGAGGAGGATAATGTACGAAAAGCGCTGATAGCTACACGGGAGCGCGCTAGAAGAATTCAACATAATTCTCATACGCAAGGTCGGGACTGTACCAAAAGCTCAACCGCAAGCGCGACTACGAGTGGCCGCGGTACCTTAGAAGGGCCTATTGATGTATGTGGTGAGCCAATGGAAATTGATGTTGATTGCTGGGGCAGCATTCCGTCTTGAATCTCAATGAATGATAATAATAAAAAAGAGTTTTCAATCAAGAAAATTTATAATTTTAAAGAATTATAAGCCCAACATACGAGTTATCTTGAGATGTTTTTTTTAATAATAATCTGTCTTTGTATTTAAATAGATAAATTAGATAAGAAATCGTTATAAAGTTAGATATATATTCTGTAATATTCTGTCATGGTTTGTAATCAATATTGTAGTTGATAGAAACTTGAAATTCTATAGACATTCTATTTTAATATTTGAATTGTGAGCAAAATATCTACAAAAATTATCAGAGCTTAAGAGAAATAATATTATTATAAGTTTATAACGTTCAGATTTACTGGACATATTTTATAAGAAAAAGTTACATAGATATAATTAAATTGTTTAAATTATAATTGTTACAGCGGGGCAGCTGGCTTATTGTGATCCAGCAGGTCAGGTAAGTTATATGGAATCATAAATCGTGTAAATTGAATAAGATTATATAATTTACTTTAATATTATTTCTTACTAGCCCCCCCCCCAAAGCACTATAGGAAGATAGTAATCAATTTAAAAATAAAATAATAACTAGTATTTATATATATAGTTAAATTCATGATATTCTTATATTATCCTTAACAGTTCCGATTGCTTGCTTTACAAAAAATTAATACATAGGATAATAATATTTCATAAGAGAAAGCTTACAGGAATTTTTAAATATATTCTTATAAATCCTCCTCTAATAATCAAAACTGTAAAAGATAATTATCTAATTAATCTCTAAATTAATAAGACTTCTGAATTGAATAAATTCTTAAAAGATTAAGATATAATCATATTGAAATAGTAGTTATACAAGAAGAGGAATTTAGTTAAGAAAATTATAATTATATAGTTAATTTATAGATCTAGATAAGGCTAATTGAGAATATAAAATAATAATATTTTGTATTATAAATTTATTTCTTGGTTTTTTACAGTAGAGAGAATCTCAAGGAAAAAATTATATATATAATAAAGCGACCAGCTAGACCTGTAATACATATAAAAATATTATAATAAAGAAGAATTATATATTATATTCATATAGCTTATATGAAGAATTATTTTATTTAAAATGATTTAAAAATAACAGATACTGTCTCTTATTTTTATCTATTATTACTTATTAGTTTTAATAGAAATAATATAATAATTGAATATTTATTAATGAATAATCTGTTTTGAATATTATAATTTCCTTTTCTAATAATTAAATAAATACAAATTTATAGAGATATGTGAACTAGTCTTATCAAAACATGGAATAGGAATTACTAGTCTGCATGTAAATTATATAATAATATTTATATTAATTAATAATATATATAATTTCTAAATTTATATATTAAGAACTAGTAAAGTTTAGGGATTATCCCCTGGTGCCAAGGGTATATTATCTATAGGATAAAAAGAAATAGCTAATATTTAAACAGAGGTCTCAGAAACTTCAGGAATTTATATATATATATATATATATATAATTATTTAATTAATGGAAGTAAGAATAGCTAGCTGAATTTTCATAATATAAGATTTTATTTCTTATTTCATAATATTATCTTCTTTTTATTGATTTAGAATTGAATTAGTATATAATAATCTAACAACTCTCCACCTCTTTTATTATGTTAAAACTTAAGTTATAAGTTTTATATATACTTTTTAGCCAGTCTAGTGTCAAACCCTAGGATCGCTTCCCTGTTCCTGTTAGCTTAGCTTCACTGATATATGTACCATCAAACTGGACTGAGGTGGTATCAGACTGATAGTCTATCTAAGGCACTGGTCTTGAATAAGAGAAGAGAAGTAAGGCCAGATAGTACCGCGCAGCTATCCGTAAGTGAGTATAGATGAGTATTGTACTGCTAAGCTTCCAAAGATAGATTACTTAAAGATAATATAGATTGAGCACGAAGAACAGAACTAATTAAGTATATAAATAAGTATCTTTATATATTCTATTCTCTGTATACTAAGTAGTATATCTTTTTATATACTGTATATTATATATTATATACCCGTCTGTATACCATCCCATATACCCATAGTCACGTGATGTGTAGCTATTCCGGGCATTATAAGAGTAATCCGGGATTCTCTTTAATAAGAGTTTCCATTTACTCAAGCACTGCCTCTATTGGTGCTTTCTGCCTAACGAGTCCGCCTTACTAGCAGGTCAACTAGCAGGGGTCTGTAACATCTAGGTAATAAAATTGTTTACTTATATTCTAGATTTTATTTTATAGAGAAATATTATTATAATTTAGACTCTCGGCGCTCGCCCACTCTGCTCTATAATATTTTTAATTTTTTATAATTTTTATTTCTATTTTTATTTCATATTTAAATTATTCTTATTATTTATTTCTCTTATTTCTTATTTAAACTATTACTATTTTGATTGCTTATTCTTCTTTACGTTGTACTGGGCTCTAATAAAAGTTTCTCTAGTTTTTTTCTCTATATCTTATCTTTATAAAGTTAGAAATCCTAGTTCTTGTTTATATAATATATATTAAGAGACCGTCTTGCGCCTGGTTTTTATCAAGAGATTTATTTCTTTTATTTTATTTTTAGAAAGGTGGAGGGCCAGTCTCTTTATTTATACTTATATTAAAAAGTTATTCTACATTTTTATCTTTCCCTAGGTTTTATACTAATTATTATATATATGAAGAGCCCTGTTTCTTTGTTTATATAAAAATTAAGAATGTATTTTATACTATTTAATTTTTACTTAGTCCTTTATTTTATTCTGGTTTTTAATTATAAAAATATCACTTATGGATCTTCTTTACCTGAACCTAATAATAATGATTAATGAAAGAATATTTTTTATTATTTAAATATTTCTATATAGATTTATATTTATTAATTTATTATCTTATAGTTATATCTTTCATGACTTGATTTATATTCATTTATCTTAATTCTTTCTATAAAGATATAGAGACTAATTATTTTTCATTCTTTTTCTTTATTTTTATTTCTTTAGCTTAGTTTTCTTATTCTTATCTTTAGTATCATATACTATTAGTTTTTTATTTCTGTATTACTGGTTATTTATTCATTTATTTCTGTAGTATTTTTATTTTTAATTATTATATCACTTACTGCAAATATCCCGGCTATTATGTCTATTAATATTTATAAAGTTCTTACTAATACTGGACTTTTATTTAATTTATCAAAAATAATTCATACAAACTTCCTGTATAGACTTTTAACTAATTCATACAATAATCTTTATCTAAAATATAGAGTATAGATTATAGAAGATAAACATTATATTTATTATTTTTATCTATTTTCTTTAAAGGTTGTATCCGGTAACTTGACTATCTCATAAAAGAATATTTATTGTAAATATTTCTAAAAATATAAACATAGACTTTGTATTATAATAGATATTTTTATTAATATAATTTTTATCTAGTTATAATCTGTCTGCTTAAATCTGGTTACTGGTAATATTATTCCAAAAAATTTATAATTCCTAAAACTAGTTTTTTATTGATTATTAATTCTTATGTAGTCTGGTAAGAGTACTGAGAATTCTCTTATAATTTTTATATTTATTAATGAAACTATTGTTCTTTGATAATAAATATTCTTTAATTTAAAATATACCAGGTTATACTAACTCCAGGGCTAAAAATAAATATACTTAAATTTTATTATAATTTTTCAAGATACACTTATAACTATTAAACAAATCTTTTGGATTTTTTCTGTCTTTTCTTAGACTTACCAGGAGTGTGCTGATTCTGATTGAAATTTCTTCAGAAATTTTCCTATATATATTATAATAATATGTTAAAGTATCGTAATTAATTTCTAGATATTTTCAAAAAGTTTATTTATTTAATTCAGTAATAGAGCTTTTATTTTTCTCTTTTTCAAATATCAAATTTTTCTAAAATAATTTTCATGTAATATTTACTTTCCACATTATCATGTATTATTAAAAATAAAAGCTAGTCTATAACTACTAAATATAACAAATTTATATAAAATTATCAAGACAAATAAGATATATTACTAGTATTTTTATAATTTGATTTTAGTGGTTTTTAATATAGTTTCTTAGTCAGCTAGTTAATATTAATATTTTTAAAGATTTCATTTGATTATGTTACTAGTTTGATGTCTGGAAGTAAAAAATCATAATTTATTTAGTTTCTTATCTTCTGCTAGATATGCATTAATAATATTCTAATTTAATTATTAGCTTTTTTTAATAATATAAATAATAGTTTATCTATTTATACTAGACTACTTAGAGATTTATTATATCAAATCAATAGATGTTAATTGAATTAAAAAGAAATAACTTATATTTATATTTACAGAAAAATTGAAAAATAGAAATATCTTAATATAAAATTCCCGATATTATCATATGAATAACTAATTTAAGAAAGATATTAATTTTAATTACTTTGATTATACTAGATATAAGTCTGAAAATAAATTTTTATTATATTATTTATTTATTTTATAGCCCTGTCAGTCTAGAAATAAGTATACTATAGATAATTATTTCTTGATATCTATAAATATATATATTTATTTTTAGATTTTATTTATAAATTAAATTCTATGGTCAGAGATAGTTATTTATAATATATTATATTATTATATATAATTATTCAGGATTATCCATGTCAGGTATTCAATTTAATCTTTTAACAGTTATTAATATTATTTCTTCATAAATTAATCAAAAATAATTAGAATATTAGTACAGGTCTTATTATTTTCTAAAAATCTAATAATAAAATTCATGTTAATAGTTTATCAAGAGCGCTCAGAGACTGGAAATATCTTTAATAAATTATATTTTTCCATATTATATTTTTATATTTTTTTTATTTTTTATATGAATTCCTACTTGTCCTGTGTTATATTGGAGATAAAAAAATATCTCTAATTATTATTAGATATATTTATTCCCGGCCCAGGTATTTCATTAGTAAAGTTTTATATATCGTTTTACTGCTCTTCATTATCTTTGATATATATTATTTCATTTCTTAATTACTTTATAATAAGTAGGTATTGATGGATATTAATATGATTTTAAAATTTAATCTGAATAAATTTTTACTATTTTTTAATTCAACAAATTAGGAAATATATATAATAATCTCTTCATATTAATAATTAATTAGTTTGATTCTTTTTGCGAAAAAGTATTTACTTAATAGATAAAGAAGAAGTTAAATTTACTAAAATAACTTTTATTATTTATCTTTCAGATAACCTTTTTTAATATTCAAGAATATTTTAGGTTTTTATACTTAGTAATTATTTTAATCCAGAGTTAAAGTACAGCTTAATATTTCATGTTTTTATAAATTTTATAATTATACTCTACCATTGCTAGCTTCTTATTAAAGAGATGAATATATAATTAATAGATCTTATTATATTAAAACAAATGTTTTCTGGTATATAATTTAAAGAGTTAGACTTAATAGTTTTTTACATGAATTTAAAAAAAATAATTATTAATTCAATATAGAATATTCTTTTCAGTTAAACAAGCTTTCTTAACATTTTTAGGTCTAGTAACACTGGATGTTTTTTAAAAAAGAAAAAATATAAAAAGCTTAAATAATCCTGAGAAATTTAGAATGAATTAATAATAAAAATCAATAAGCTTAGTAAACTTATATATTTTCTTGATAATAATAAAAAGCTTTTATGTTGAAATTATTTAGATTTCTTTTAAGATTTATATTGATTCATTATCTGGTTTTGGTACTGGATTTTAAATATTTTATTTTTTCTGGTTTCAAAAGATATTCAGTTATATTTAAACATAGTCTTACTTCTTATAATTCAAATGAAGTCTTTTAAATATAGTTTTAATAAATATTATTAAAAGGATTTTTATAACCAGATAAATATACAATGCAGATAAGCAGAGCAGAGCTTAGTTAAATATTTTTATAGGAGTTAATTAATATATTTCTAGAAAATATCCGAGGTATTCATAGATTTAAATAAAAATTATTAATTTTTTATATAACCTATATCAGATATATAATTTATTTGTTGAATTTTCTTTTTGGTAATATAGATCTTGTAAAATATAGTAAAATGAAGTGTAATAATATTAAGTTTGATAAATTAATAAATTAATTAATTTTTTAATTTAGTTTAGGGCCTTATTAATTAAAGATAATAAATATTCAATTTTTATAATAATATTTCATTTGTAATAATCAATATAGAAATATAAATTTTTTTCTACTTTTCAAATAAACGGAATCAAGATTATTACTACGAATAAATATATATATAAATTTTTTACCTAAATATTTGATAAACTTTTTCTATAGTATAATTTCTTTTTTACATATATCAATAAAAAGATTTTATAGAGATTAGAAAAATTATAACTTCTGGTTTAATTAATTAATACCCGCCCTGTAATATAAAAATAAGATTTAATATTTTTGAATTCAAATAAATATAAGAATTTTGAATATTATTCTAAAGATAAGATTCTCAAAACTAGCTTTGTCGGTCTATAAGGATTTTCCTATATTTTTTAAAAATATTATAAATAACTATCTGTAACTATAGTACTTTCTTCTCTTTCTAGATTTATATTTGAAAATAATAATTGATACTTAGATTAAAATATATATACAATAATTTATTTATAATATTCTAATTTTGATATTGTTAGAGCGGGTCAGCTGGCTTACTGTGATCCATGGGGGTAACACACAGTCACAGATCATGTGAAATAGGCGAAGTTATATAATCTACTAATAATATATCTTACTGCTCCCCGGCACCTAGAAAGAGTAGTAATTAATTTAAAATAGAATAATAATTAGATTTATATATAATAAATAAATTTATTATATTTTTTACTGTATTTTAATAATTCTAATTACTCTTTTTAATAAGAGACCTGATAAATAATTAATAATAATTTTTTTGAAATACTATTCTAGAAGAAGATTTATAAAAATTCTCTAATAATTTTATTACTAGATTTTTTTTTAATAATTAAAACTGCGAGCAGCAAACACCTGATTAATATAAAAATTAATAAAATTTCTAAGTTATATAAGTCCTTTAGTAATAAAAATATTATAATATTAAATTAAAATAATAATTATATAAAGAAATCTTAAAAAAAAATCATAGTTATAGAAATAACTTATAGATCTAAATAAGATAATAAAAAATATAAAATAATAATATTTTGGATTATAAAGTCCTTCTACCAGTCTTTTATAATAAAGAAAATTCTGGAAAAGAAATAAAAAGAATTTTATATATTTAATTAATTATCAATTAGACTTATAATAGATAAAACATATTATAAAAAAGAAATTGCTAAATACTGTATTTATATAATTTATATAAAAAATTATTTTATATAAAATATATACCACTTCATCTAAAATAATTTAAAAATAATAAATATTATCTTTTATTTATATTCTTTACTACTCCTTCAGTGGAAGTAATATAATAAATATATTTATTAATAAATAACTTACTTTGATTTAATTAAATTATTATAATTTTTTAATAATACAATAATTCTATAAATCTGTAAAAAAATATAAACTAATACTATTAAGATATAAAATGAAAAACTATTAATTTATATATAAATTTATATAATATATTTATTAATAATATATCTAACTTTCTGAATTATATATTAAAAATTAATAAAAAAATTATCTGCATACCCGGGTACTGAAAAAAGTTTATAAAAAAATCTTGAAATATTTTAAGAAGTTAGATATATATAATTTCTTATAATTTATTTATAAATTATTAAAAATTAGATATTAAAATAATAAGCTATATTTATAGTAAAGCGAAAGAGTACTAGAATATTATTTTAAAAAAGTTATAATAATTTAGATAATATAAAATTCAGAAAATATAAAAAAGATTTTAAAATAAATTTAAATATAACAGAAAAAGGACTTTTAAATAAATAAATTTTATATTTAATATCAAATATTATTTATACTAAAAGCTGGAATATATAGCAGCTTATTATCTAAAAAATATAATATAAATAAAAAGTTAAATATTTTAGTTTTATATATAACAGTAGTACTAAAGCTCTAATTATAAAAAAATTTAACTTTATAAATAATATATTAATAATGATTAATGTATCTAAAGATCCTGTACTGGTGTATACTTAAATAAATTACAATATATAAATGAATTTTATAAACCAGTTATAGATAAAATAATAATTAAATTTATATAAATATAGATTTTATTTATATATAAATAATAAAAATAAATATTATGTCTGAGCTTCGGGATAAATATAATAATTTTATAAATATTTTTTAAAAAATAGATAAATAATTTTATATTATAATTTAACTATGATTATATAATTGAATTAAAAACAGGAAAATAATTTTTATATTAACTAATGTATAATTTTTCAGACACTGAGCTCCGGATCTTATATAAATATATTATAATTATATTACAATAAAAATAAATCTATTTTTTTAGAGTCCGTAAATATATTAATTCTATTTATTTTTAAGAAAATAATATATTATATCTTTACACGGATTACTGTAGATTAAATATAATTATTTTGAGAGATTGTTACTTATGATTTTTAATTAATGAAATTATAAATTATCTTAATAAGATTAAGATCTTTATAAAGCTTGATCTATATAATATCTATCATTATATTTAAATTAAAAAGAATAATAAATAGAAAACTACTATCTATATTTATTATATTTATTATAAATATATTATTATATTATTTAATCTAGTTAATATACCTGCTATATTCTAGAGCTATATAAATTATATATTTAATAATTTATTTAATATTCACTATATTATATATCTTGATAATATTCCTATATATTTATAAAATTATAAGAAATATATTAAATATATACGGGCAGTACTAGATTAAAAAAAATATTTCTTAATAATAAAGATCTTCAAATATAAATTTTATATACAAAAATTATATTATGTCAAATTTGAAATTAGGCCAGAAAAGGTCTTGATAAAAAAATAAGTTAATATAATTTAATCATAATTAGAATTAAAGATTATATATGAAATCCTGGTATTTATAAAATTTATAAATTTTTATAGATAAAGAAGAATTACTTATTATTATAGAAGTATTCAAGCAATAATACTATTATTTCAAAAAAGAAATTCTTACAAATCTGATTATACTAATCTTAAAATCTTTTTAAGTCCTGTATTTAAAAAGCTAAGCCTTTAGTAAACCAAATAAATAAAATTATTTGTAATATTTAATTTTATAATTAAGTACCAGCCCGGGGGGAAACATCCTGTAAATATATTTAATTAATATTTAGATCTTATATTTTTACTAGAAAAGATAAAATAAAATTTACTATTATTTATATTATAGATAAAATTATTAAAAAATTTAATAAATCTAGAAGAATAAACAGAATTATTAAAAAATTATTAATAGAGAATAACTTAAGTAGCTGTACAGAAAATTAGTTAAATACTAAAATATACATTTATAAAGAAGAATACCTGCAGGTATTAAAATATGTTTATAAATAAAAAAATATTAATAATAATATAGAAATTTTAGATCTTCTGGTACTACAGATTTATATATATATATAATAATTAAATCTAAGATAATATATTTTAATTTAAAAAATTTTATAATAAATCTATTTTATAAAATACAGAAAAAGAACCCGTGGGTATGAGAATAAAAATTAAAATTTTGATAAAAAAAGAAAATAATTTAATCAAGAAAATAAATAAAATAAATTTATTTAGAAAAATAAATATATAATAATTCTGACCAGCTTAATAATAAAATAAAAAATATTATAAATAAATCATGATATATCAGAGGACAGGTATTACTAAAAATAATATATTTTAAAAATATTTAATATAAATATTAATAGCATAATATGCATGCTGAGATAAAAAAATTATTTATTTAAATATATAATTTCTATTAAAAAATTTAAATTTATTATTATATTTTTTATAATAAACCGGAACTGCTACTATAACTTAATAAATTCAAGAAAATAATAATTATAGATTTTATTATATATTTAGCCCCAAATAATAACAAGAGAAACTTTATTATATAATTCTAGTAATAATAAATATATATATTAAATTTATATTTTATTTATTTTACCAGAAAAATATCACAGCTCTATAATTTATAAAATTAATATATATATACCATGCTTATCCTTGAAAATATAAAAAAATTAATAATTAATAAAAAATTATCTTTATAAATAAATATTAGATAATCCTGTATTATTATATAAGTATTTATAAAAGATTAGTAATATATTATGCCTAAATAGATAAATAAATAAAATATTAAAATTGAATTATTAAATATTATTTATAAGTTTACTTAAATTTTCTCTAGAATAACTAGATTTAATGGCTTCTAATAATTCAAATAATTTATAATAATATAATCTATAATATTATTAAAACTATATTTTATAAGATACTGATAGGCTTTATATCTTAATTATAAATTAATATAAAATAAGAATTTTTTTAAATAAAATATTTATTATTAAAAAGCAGGCAGATATCCTTGCTAGAATTAAAAAAATATTTAAAGTTTTATTATATAAAATAAAAAAGTAATAGTGAAGTAATATAATTATAAATATAAAAAAAATCTTTCAGATAGAATAGGAGGTTGTAATATAAATTATAAAAAGTTTAATTATTGATTTAAATATAAAGCTTGATTACTGATAAATTAGATTTTTCTTAATAATTAATATTTAGAAATTATAGTTATATAAATTATAATTATTACTAAAATATAAAAGCTTATATCTAGTTTTTTATATTTTACTTTTAAAATTATATTATTTCTAAGTAGATAAGTTTGATTGATTATCTCTGATATAAATAAATAGATATTAGAAATAATTAATAAAGAAAATTCTTATATATAGAAATATAAAAACCATAAAAGATTTTTAATATAATAATATAGCTACAGTCTTAAGAAAAAAATATTTAGAAATTCTTTATAAATATTGAAGATATACAGGTCAACTAGAATTAATTATTCTAATTAATATTAAAAATAATATCTATTCACCAGTAAAAATAATATAAATAATTAATATTATATATTTTACTAGCCATGCTCTACAAGGACATTATATATATATATATATATATTATTATTTAATAATTAATTACTTATAAAAAAAATAAAAGAAAGTGCTGAAATATATTTAATTATTTATTTAATTATACATAAATATCCAACTAGAAGAAGTAATTAATAATTTATAAATTAATTAATTTATATTTTTATATTATTTTTTATAATTTTATATATATCTGAATAAAGTATTCTAAATATAAAAAAACAATAATATTAAATTCTAATTATTTATTATTTTTCTAGTTAGATTCCTGGAACTAGCAGACTGTATACTAGAAATTAATATTATTATTTTAAATATAATCTAGTATAAGATATTACTAGACTATATTTAGTAGAAGTAATAAATAATTATTAAATAATAATACTCACCGGGGATTTGTTATATTAGTTAATCTAATATTATATTTAATATCTAATATAAGGAAATCATTTACTAATATATAAAAATAGTAGTAAATTAAATAACAATTATATTTAATATATCCAGCAGGGATTATATAATGAAGATTAATAATAAAATAAGATTTTATAAAAATAAAATATTAATAATATTAGAAATATACAAAACAACTACAGCACATAAAAAAAAGGAAAATAATAATAATAATAATAATAATAATAATAATAAATGAATAAAATAGATACAGCAGGTGAGACAGGTATAATAAATAAAATAAATATAATAAAAATATTAATAATAATAATAATAGCAGTGCAGATAATAATATAAATATAAATAATATATTAAATATAAAAAATAAACTATTTTTATTAACTATTTTTATTAACTATTTTTATAAATATTTTAATAAATAATAATATAGCCACATATTTTTAAAAAAGAAAAAGAAATTAGTAATCTAATATAAAAACACGCATAATATATAACTAAGTTATATATAAATTTAAAATCTATTCAATACAGCTATTTTCCTATATAAAATATAAATCATATATTTTTATTATATGAATTATTATATAAACTACTACCTACGCAGAATAATAAAAAAATATATTAAATAATTATTTTTTATCAAATAATAAAGGAAAATGTGTAAGCAGATATTATATATAAGAAAATAGAAATAATATAAAGAAAGATTAAAAATTATTATTACTAAGTAAGCAAGCCAGTATAGTGATATATTATAAAAAAGAAAGTAATAATTATGGAAAAATCCCTGATCTTATATAATTTATTATTATAAATATAATATAATAAATAATAAAGCTATTTATGAATAAGTTTTTACATTCTAAGATACAGGACTGTAAGATTATATTTATTATTTTATATTAATTTATTGTAAAATAATATTATATTTTTACAGGCGGGGCCCTAGAGTAAAAGATATATGTTATATTAATAATAAGAAAAATTATAATTCTAATATTCTAATTAAGCAGATTATTATAATTTCTTGATTTTCTAATTAAAAAATATATAAATTATATAGATTACTTTACAGCGGCAGGGACGCAGTCTCTAGAAGAAGAAAACAATATTAAAATAAATTAATTAACTTATTATAATCTATAGGGGTAATACACAATCATGAATTATATAAAATAGATAAAGTTATGTGATCTGCTTCTAATAATATATCTTACAACTTCTTGGTATCTAGGAAGAGTAGTAATCAGTTCAAAGCAGAACAGTAGCTAGGTTCACACATAGTAATTGAACTTAGTATATATAATATATAATTAAGTTATATATAAACTTAATATTTACTTAATATAATTATTTTTTTTATAGTATATAAATTATATATTTTTATTATATAAGTTTTTATATAAATAAACCACCACCCTTGCAGAACAGTAAGAAAGCTATATTAAATAATTATTTTTATAAAATAATAAAGAAAAATATGCAAGCAAGCCATTTTATATAAAAAATATAAATAATACAAAAAGATATCAGAAATTATTATTATTGAATAACTAAGCCAGTATGATAATATACTATAATAAAAAATAATTATAAAAAGATAAAAAGAAATCCCTGATTTTGTATAACTTATTATTATGATCTAAATATAATAAATAATTAAATTATTTATAAGAAAATAGTACTTTCTAGAATATAAAATTATAAAACTATATTTACTGCTTTATACCAGCCTGTTATAAATATATATATATATATATATATATATAATATTATATTCCCGCGTGGAGCCTGTGATAGGATCTACTTGTCAGGGTAGAAAGCCTGTCGACTAGGTAAGGAATCCGCCATGAAATGCAATATATTGGTCTAATAATCAATAAAGATAGCCTATATCCACAAGATAGACTGATCCTTGAGGGATCAGTAGCTTATTATAAAGAAATCAGTATCTTATAGATATCAAGAAGATATAGAACCTCTATTAATAACCTTACAACTCTCATAATTATTGTAATATATTATTCCGATATCTAAGGCTCTGATAACTAGATTATTTTATTATAAATAATATTCTCTTTCACTGGGACAAGCCACCTAGCTCAGATATTAGAGATAGTCTTATATATTTCTGATTTAGAATAGTATAGATCTGATAATAAAAGACAGGGAATCCGCAGGAAATATTACAGAGATAAGGTTATATATTATTTCTGTATAACTTCAAGAATATTTAATTATATTTATATAAATAAATTAGTAAAAGAGAAGTATAAATAAAAGATCTTTTTATATTACTTCTTTTTCTCCTCTTTTTCTATCCCGGGGTTATTGTTTCTTTGATAGTTCAGTATTATTTTATTTATTCTTTATAATCTTTTTATTAATTCTTCATTATTTCTATTGTTATATATCAATCATTTAGTGATTAAGTATTATTTTTATACTTATTTCTTATTTTATTCACCTCCAAATCATGTATTCTGTATTAAATTTCTTGATATAATTAATAGAACATGTTATTACTGCTACAGAGCTGCAGTTAACTAATTATATTCTGTCTGTACTATAGTAATTAAACTATAATAGTTATAATGTATGTATTACTTTTATATTTTAGTAAAGAACTTTAAATCTAGTAAAATAGAAGTATAGAAGGTCTTTGAGATTAACTATATTTTTAATAGAAAAAAGTTTATTTTATATTACTAGTATTACAGCCGGCACGGCAGCTGTGAAGTAGTATAGATTTATAAATTTTCTTTAATATTCCTAGACTAATATAACTAGACTCTTGTGGAAGTCTTAGAAAATACTATTAAGCTAATTAAGTTTCTAGACTAATATTATATTTATTTTTTTTATATTCTAGAGAATGAGAAGAACAATATCTTTATAAATTTTAATAAAAATATTATTTATACTGTTAATAACTGTATTATATATCTGGGTAAGATCTTTATTTAAATAATAATAACTTATAATCATTATTATAGTCTTTCGGTTGTCCAGAAATCAGTATATAAAGAATAGCTTAATCATTAATTATTATATTAATATTTTATTAGTATTATATTATTAATTATAAAATATTTCTGGCTAGATATTATAAGATTATAAAAATTAATATTAAGAAACTGTGCCTCATGCCTGGTGATTCTAGCTTTATTTTATAGATTTTAGTAAAATAGTTATTTTATACTAATATTTCAGCTGTAATTAGTCTGTAATTTAATAGTAATAAATTAAATAATATTTTCAAGTAAATATTTAAAAAATTTCCAGTAACTTTAAAGAAGTAATAAAGATAGCTTATCTCTGAATCATAACTGAATTAGTACTAAATAACAATAAATTATAATTATTAATATATATGAATACAGTCTGTTACCTTATAATAATATTTAAGATATATTTATTAGTATATTAATAAAATATTATTTAACTGGTTTATCATTAACAGCTGAGTATAATTCTATAAGCTATCTGATAGTATTTCACTGAGTTTTCTTTGGTTATTATAGTTTCTGATATATCTTCTAATATTCTCTAATACTTTCTTGTGCATTTGCTATGTTTTTACTAGAAATTTATTAATTATATTTACTCAGTTATCTTTTCTATTTAATCAGGTAGTAGTCTTGGCCATTATATTATTAATAATCTCTGACTTCTTTAACTTTTTATTTATCTTTATTATTTAAGTTAAATATCAGGAATAATTTCTTATATCCTTGACCAGTATTCCACAGTTTTAATAAAGAAATATAGAATATATTATAAATTTATCTATATTTTTCAGGTAAATATAAGCAGTATACTTAGAATCTGATATATTTAAAAATCTAAAAAAATCTTATAAACTTTAGGGCTAATTTCCTCAACTCTTTAAGTTATAAATTCTGGGTTGATAGCTTAACTAGATCTTTTTCTTTGAATAAGAATAATTTTTTATACTTATTATAATATTTCTTTTGTCTTTTTATAATCATTTACTATATTTTCTGTAACTGTTCTCTTATTTTTTAAGTCTTTTAATTCTATTCTGTACAGCTAAAATCTCTTATTAAGAATTATTCTTAATTCTAATATAAAAGTCCAGGGAATAATTATATAAAATATAATAAGAAAATATGCCTGTGATTATATTATTTATATTATTATAAGTAAATTAAGTAATTAGTAATATTACTAGCCAGTTAGAATTAAACTAGCTAGAATAATATTAAAAATAATATTTAAGAATTTAATTTATCTATTCTGTTTAATTATTAGTTTAAGAATAAAATATAGTTAATAATTTCAAGATTATATAGCTGTTATATACTAGATTTAACTAGAATTTACTTATAAAAATTAATTCTTGATCAGATATAATATCTAATAGTAATTTAAAGACTAGTTTTACTTATTCATGGAATAGTTCTGCAAGGTCTAGAATATTTATTATTAATAAAATAATAAAGAAAAGACAGTATTTCAAGAATTAATTAATAATAATAAAAATTGTATCAACAGTTTTACTATATTAGATAATCAGAGATAGTCTTGAAATAAAATCTATTATTAATTTATCAAAAGAATAAGATAGAATCAGTAAGGATTTAAGAATATTATATAATTAATACTTTAGAGCAGTATTATCTTAATATATTAAGTAAGTTTAAATATATTTAGCTATATCATGGTATAATCTATTCCAGTAAAACTTTCTGTATAATAGTGCTTTTATTTTTATTTTTTTAAAGTATTTTACTAATAGGTTATTATAATATAGGCGAATAAATACCTGATATAATATTTTAGAGAAGAAGATATAATAATAGTCTTTAAAATATAAATAATCTATAATTTTTACTGTTTAGTGCTTTTAGCCTGATTATTTTTATTAAATAGTAGCTTTTTATTATTATATCTCTGAATCTTTGTTTTATAAATATAAGATTATCTTTTAGAATTCAGAATTATATATATCTAAGTACAGAACTTCTGTGGTATATACTTGTAATATTATAAATTAGAAAATAAATTTCTCTTAAAATAAGTTCTTTTAAATAGTTTAATCAGCTGTTTCTATACCAGCTCAATTATTAGAATCCTTTAAACTTAATATAATGCGGGTATTAAATCTAGGGTAATCTTATATATTTTAAGATTTAAACTAGAATTTCTTTTTAACTAAGTCTTTTATTATTAGAAATAATATATCCATGAACTATTCTCAGATTAGGATTAATAATTCTTCTTATAAAGCAGATTTTATCTAAAATTTTGAAAGCATTCTAGAGAATTTATTTATTAGATTTAACTTTCCTGTTTTATATTTAATAATAAAATTATAAAAAATTAGATTTATAAGCTATCAGACTTATCTTTTATTAATTCTAGTTTAATATATAAAAAGTTACAAGTTTAAATAATTAGATAAGACTTTAATAATTTAAAGAGTATTTTCAAGATACTATTACTATTATTTAAAAAAGTAAATGATAACAAATAGTTTTTAATTTAAAATATTATAATTTAACTTAATACCAGAGAACTTATAAGACTAGAAGATAACTGGATAAAATATACTTTTATTATTAGATTAGAATAGAATACTGTTTATTCCTTTCTTTGATATATCAGTTTTTAAATATTAGGATTTCATAGAATTGAAATATATTAATAAAAATATTTACTGAAAAGCAGTAATTAGACAGTAAAAAACAAGTTATTCATGTAGGTTTAAGCAGATTTTTCTAGATTTTTAATTATTAACTGCTCCACAAAGTAAGAAGATAAATAATAAGATAATTTAAGAGTAATTCTAAATAAATTAACAGTAGAAGTTACAGAATCCTAGAAAGACCTGAATATCATAGTAACTTTCAGGAATTAATCATAAAATAATATTATTTATCTGTCAGGGATCCATGGATACTCTAATAATATTAATAATATATTCTAGAAATTCAATTTAAAATTAATAAAATAAATACTTAAATAGTTTTATATAAAATTAGGTTTCTCAGAGTCTCTCTAATATTTAATAAATATGCTTTGTATGGAATTCCTTATTTAATAAAAAAATAAGAATATTATTGAAATATATTATATAAAAGTCATTAAGAAATCTATAAAGTATTATATATATATAATTTTAGAAGATTACAGAGATATTAATTAGCCTGAATAATATAATAGTATATTTAAAGTAATTATATTAAATACAGAATACTGTCTTCTATTCATTATCTTTTTTAATATAGATCCGGTAATAAGTATTTTTAATATTAATTTTTAAGAAATATTTACTGCCTGAGACCCTGTCAAGAATCTTTAAAATAAGAGATAAAAAATAGTAATTTTTTATTAAAATCTTATTAAGATTCTTGTAGTTTATATAAAAATATAAATTATTATTTTTTTTAATATAAAGAGAATAGAGGCCCCTGCAGGACTCTTAAAAGATTAAATTTAGTTTAATTTCAGATTTTCTTTAATATATTCTTATAAAATCTTAAGTTCAGCCTCTGATAAGGGGTATATAAATTTATAAGAAAATATCTTATTAGATTTAATATTAATAATATAATCTGTAGAGCCATGAGGGGGAAATTATTAGAAAAAATTTATAGAAAATATATCTCAGAACTCCTGAAGTTTAATTAAAATTATTTCTGGATTTAGAGATAAATTATAAAGTCTTTTTTCTGGAAGCCAAACATCTTCAAGAAATTTAATAATAGTATATATTTTTATAGAGTTTCAGGTTACTCTATCAAATTAGATAATAGAAAGAAGAAAGATAAATAATATAATAAATTATTATTATTAATTTTATATTAATAAGTTAATACAGAGATCCTGAAGTATAGTTATTAATAATAAGATTAGACTGCTGTACAAGCAGAAATCTTAATTAATTTTTATATAGTATTATTTGAAGGTACAGGTATTTTCTTATAAATTAGTAATAGTAATAAGAACTTTCCATACTCTATAAGTAAGAATAATAACTTGGTTAATAACTTTAATCCTAGATATAATAACTAGAATATATTAAAAATTATAAATCTTAATAAATTAATAACTGATAATATCTACTTTTATACAACTATCTAGATCTGTAAAGATTTCAAGACTGTTTCAAATATAAATAAAAATATAGAAATAATAAATAGTTCTTACTTCAGGTAATAAAGTTAAAATTATAAGATCTATTTTAACTTCTCTACTTTTCTCTTAGAATCTGATAAACATTAGTAAATTCTAGCAGATTAAATCTTTCTGCTTTCAGTAAAATGTTAGTTTATAAAATACTAGATATTATTATATATAAAGCATTATAATTAATTATTATTTTTTTTAGTAGAGTTCTTCTTACGATTCAATATATCTTCTTTAATTAATTAATTAGAGTGGCTTTGGAAGTACTTGTACAGTCTATAATTATTAGATTAATTATTATTTTATTTATATTTTTCTTTATTACTCTATAATTTATAATAATAAGTAGTAATGGCTACTATTTCATTCTATTTCTCTAGTAAATGGGGGATATGCTCTTATATATAATAGTTAAAATTAGATAATAACTTAGTAAAGTAAAATAAGACTTTTTCTTTCTCAGCTTAACAGGGGAAATGTTACTCTAAGATATTAAGATAAATATAAAACTCTCTCAGATCTTAACCATATCACTGGTAAACCTGTTTAAGTTAAGCTATAATATCTAATTAGAAGATAATAGTATTTTAAATTAAGATAAGAGTCTAATCCTTGAACTAAGACTATAATTTCTTAGAAAATTAACTTATTTCTGGACTTTTATTATTAATAAAATAATACTATCTCTACTTATATGTCAGATCCATATAGCTAATAATAATAAGAATCTTGTATTTCTTTAATAAATATTTCTTAGAAACTTTTTAAAATATATATTCTAGATCAGTGATCCATTTGTTACAGACCCCTGCTAGTTGACCTGCTAGTAAGGCGGACTCATTAGACAGAAAGTGCTGATAGAAACAGTACTTAAATAAACAGAAACTCTTATTAAGAAGAATTCCAGATTACTCTTATAACACCCGGAACAGCTACACATCACGTGACTATAAATATATAGGATAGTATATAAACAGGTATATAGTATATAATATATAATATATAGAAAGATATACTACTTAGTATACAGAAAATAGAATATATAAGAATACTTATTTATATATTTAATTAATTCTATTTTTCGTGCTTAATTCATATTATCTTTAAATAATCTATCTTTGAAAGCTTAGCAGTATAATACTTATTTATACTTATTTACAGATAACTGTATAGTATTATTTAATCTTACTTCTTTTCTCTTATTCAAGACCAGTATCTTAGATAGACTATCAGTCTAATATTATCTTAGTCTAATTTAATAATATATATACTAGTGAAGCTAAGCTAACAGAAACAGAGAAATAATCCTAAAATTTAATATATTAAATACTATCAGTACAAGTATTATCAGTTATAACTATTTATTATATTAATAACTTCTAGTATGCTGTGTACCTCACTACAGGACTTAAATATTAGTAAAGAAAAATAATAATAATAAGTATATATACTAATAGTACAGGAGTTAATAAGAATAATTAATTAGTTATAGAAAAATATTAGTATCTTAGAATAATAAAACTAGTAGCTCAAGAAGTACTTAATAATTAAATTTATTAAAATCTGACTACCAGAACTGTTTAACAGCAGTTAATTAAAGCTTAGAACTTTCATAATCTAACTGGACTTATATCTTAATATTAATTAAGAAAAATTCTAGAATAAAATTAATAAGATTTTCTTTATATCTACTTATCTGACCAGAACAGTATTCAGTTAGTTTAAATCATATATTTATAATTACTAGGAAAAGCCAACAGAGAATCAGGATAATAATATTAGAATTATCTTCTCTAATTATAGCAGATTCAAAGAACATCTTAAATAAATATTTAAAAATATTAATACTGTATATAATATTAAATAGAAGCTATAGTAATTCAAGTAAACTAGATTAATATCTAAGTATATTTTTAAATTCTAGCAGATTATCAGTTACCTAGATTAGAATAATAATATATATATCTTATAATTTAAAAAAAAAACTTAAAATAAAAATCCAGAAAAAACTTATTTAACAGGAATAATTAAAAACATTACAGAAAATAATTAAAATAGTAGTTAAGATCAATAACAAGTTATATAACTTTAATATAAAATAGAAAAAAAATTAATAAATTAATAAATCTATATCCTGACAGAACAGCCAGCAGAGTTATAAGACTAATAATAAATAACTAGTATAATCTAGAAGCCTGGAGTATAAAGATCTCTATAAATTAAAATTAATAAAGTTAGATATAACACAGTATTAGACTTAATTAAATAAAGTCTCTAAAAAGAAGTTTAAAAAATATAAAAAAGATTATTTATACTTTAACTACAGCAAGACAGGTTATTAATTAAAGAATTATAAATAAAAATAATAACAGTCTTAAAAATAACTGAAAACTACTAATAAAGACTAGACTAGAAAAACCTATAATATTACAAGAGTCTGGACAGAAACTAAATTATTAAATAATAAAAAATTATAAGCTATATAATAAGAATGACTGCTAGTATTAGTAAGTAAAATATACTAGAACTAGTAAAAATAATAAACTAATATAAATAAGCTAACAGTACTAATAGAATTATAAAAAACTTACTAATTATTTGAACCATTCAATTAATCTACAAAGATTAATAATAGTAATAAGCCAGCTCTAGAGAATAAATATTTCAATATAATTTAAAATAAGTTTAATTCTTTAGATAAAGAGTATAATACTTAATTAGAAAATCTTAGACCCAGTAAGAAAAGATTTAATAAAATATTTAATATTCTAGAAAAATCTTTATCAGAAACTAGTAAATCATACCTAATATAGCAGGATAAGGATAAAGAAAACTAAAAAAATAATAAAAATAATATTTCTTATTAGCTAGATTATATTATAAAAAAATTTAAGAAAAACCTGATATAATTTTGCCCAGGACTTAAGAAAATCATGTAGTATTATCTATATTAAGATCTAAGATATTAGAAAATATAGAATAAAGACTGGAAACTATACCTGCAAAAATACTTTTATTACCCGGAATTCTATCTAATATATAAATAGAATAATATAAATTATTATTACTATCTATTTAAAGTTAGCTGAAAAGTAAGAGTGGCTGGACTAAACTCTTAATATAATTATAAAAAATATTTATATAAATATTTTAAAGAAAACAAGAAATATTAAGAGTATAATAAACTTTCTTAGATTATATATTATATAAATATATATTTTCTATACCATGACCAGAAATACATCACAGAATATTGATTAAAGATACTAGAAATAATAAAAGCTAGAAGTAATTATTATCTATATCTTAATTTTAATTATTTATATATAAAATACAGATAACACTCACACCATGGTATAATATACTGGATAATATATTTTAATAATTAATATATAATATATTATATAATAAAAATAGAAAGTTCAAGATTTCTACAGGAATATCTAAAGTTATTAAAACTTAATAAGCCAGATTAATAGTTAGCAGTTACTAAATTAGAAAGATATTTAAAAATCTAAATAATTATACTAAATTAACCAGCTTAAGTGCTAGTAGATTTTAATATAATCAGAAACTTTATAAATCTATAATTCATGTAGTAACTAGAAATACTCAGAAAATAAAAAAAAAATCCAGAACTGATTACAGGATTAAACAGAGAGAATCTAGAAACTCTTATATTAATAATCAAATCAGGAACTGTGTCTATAACTGTAATAAATTATTTTAAATATATAAATTTTAATGTAATATTATTAGAATAGTATAATATTATATTAGAGATTCTATAGCTCAGGAATCATAATCCATAAATTAATTAGAAAACTGAGAGTCTTTAATTTATAAATTATAATTATCTAAAATAATATTATAAAGAACTAGATATAAGATCTAGATCTATACAGCCTGTTATATAATATAAGATTAAAGTAAGAATTAAATAATCTATAAAAAAATTAAGAATATCATAAAAATTTAACATGTCAGACACTGTAGGAAATTCAGAGAAAAGTAATATTTTAAAAATTATAAAACAGGTATTAACAGTAATAAAATTATTATAAATTAATAAACTAATATATTTACTAAAATAGGCACCGGATATACTACAAGAATATTATAAATTATATTTAAGTAATATTAACAGAGATTAGACTTATATATACCAGGCTATAAAATCAGAAAATCAAGAATAAAAACTTAAAACTAATAATATAAGACAACAAGAAACTTATACATAAAGATATAAATCTGGTAATATAAATTAAAAAACTCAGAATAAATAAAGACCTGAATATATCAACATAGAATCAGAGAATTTATAAAAATTTCTAGTTATAATCAGAAATAATCTATATATTCTACTACAGTATAAGAGATTCAAGGACTTATTTAAATAGCTAAAATAATCTAAATTACTTTAATATAAAAAGCATAACCATATTATCTCTATTAAAGAAAGAAAATCACTAATATACAGAAAAATTTATTTAATATCTAAAAAGAAATTACAGGCACTACAAGAATATATTAATAACTAATTAACTAAAAATAATATCAGACTATTAAAGTTATTTATAAGATATAGTATCTTCTTTATACTAAAAAAGAATAGTAGCCTATAGCTATATATAGATTATTAATTACTTAATATAATTATAATCAAGAACTGATATTCTTTATCCTTAATTCTAGAAATCTAAGATAAGATATAGAAAGTAAAGTAGTTTACTAAGCTTGATATTATAAATATATATTATTATATATATATTACAGAAGGCAAAGAATGGAAAACTGTGTTCAGAATAAAATATAAATACTTTAAATACTTAATTACATTATTTAAGCTTACTAATATACCTATATTATTTTAGTAATATATTAATAAAATACTGGGAGAATATCTTGACAGGTTCATAATTATTTACTTAAATAATATCTTAATCTTCTTAAAAACTGAGAAAGAATATGTAAGATATATAAGACTTATATTATATAAACTATATCTATACTACTTATAATACAAACTAAAGAAATATGAATTCTATGTATAAGAAATAGAATTTCTAGGATATTAGATATTTACAGAGAAAATTTATATTAAATAAATTAAAGTATAAGTTATTAGAGACTAGCCTTGATTTAAAAATCTGAAAGAACTTCAGTAATTTATTAGATTAATTAATTACTATTAATAATTTATAGATAGATATATTATCTATATAATACTACTATTCAAGCTTATAAAAAAGATATAGAAATTCAGATAGAAAGAACCACAGCAGCATGTATTTAAAATATTAAATATTAATTTATTATATTACCAGTACTGGTGCAGCACGACTCTAAAAAAAAATAATTATTAAAACTAATATATTAGACTATATTATTAGTATATATATAATATAACTAGAAGATAATAAAAAACCCAGACTAATTATATTCTACTTAAGAAAGTTGGTTCAGGTGGAACTTAATTATAATATCTATAATAAGAAATTACTAGCTATAGTAGTAGTATTTAAATAATAAAGAATCTATCTTGAAGAAGTAAAATATACTATTATTATAAAAATAGATTACAAGAACTTAATTTATTTTATAATAATTAAAGAATTAACTAGAAGATAGACAAGATAAATAGAAATTCTATTATAGTATAACTTCTATATTATATACTATAAGAAAATAGAGAATAAATATATAAATATACTAAGTCACAGACCAGACTATGAAATAAAAAAAAGAATTATTAAATTAGCTATTCTAAAATAGAATAAAAACAGATTAATTAGTTATAATAAAATTAATTTTACAGTAATACTGGAGATTAGTAGTAATCTAACTAGATAATTAGCTAATACTATTAAAAAAAATAAGATACTCTAAGAAATAAGCAGGAACTTACCAGAAAAAATCATTATTAATAAAAAAGAATTAGCCTATTTTTATAGATTAATCTTTATACTAACCAGTATGAGAGCAGAAATCATAATCATGTATTATAATAAATTACTTAAAGAATACTTAGAAATTAAAAAGATTATAAAATTAATTACTAGAAATTATTATATCTTAAATCTCAAATAAAAAGTATATAATTATATAGAATAATATAAGATATATATTAAGAATAAGCCCGCAAGATATTAATCTTATAGATAAATATAAATACAGAAAATACTACAATAGCTATAAAAATAATTAATAATTAATTTTATTAATTTATTACTTAAATTAAAAGAATATAATACTATTATAGTTATTATTAACTGTCTTACTAAATATATCTATCTTATACTAAATAAAATAATAATAACAGTAATATAAATAACAGAATTATTCTTAAGAAATATTATTATAAATTACAGGATACTAAAATATATTATATTAGATAGAGATAAGTTATTTATCTTAAAATTCTAGAGATTATTCATAAATCTTATAAGAATTAAAAAATAAATAATAACAGCTTATTACCTGTAAACAAATAAATAAACAGAAAGAATTAATTAGATAATCAAGTAATACTTAAAATATTATATTAATTATTAATAAGATAATTAGATAAATCTGTTATCTATAGTATAATTCTTGTATAATAATATTAATTACTTAATAATTAAAGTCTTACTGTTTTATACTAATTACAGTTATTATCTAAGATTTCTGGAAATACTATTAGAAAAGTAACTAGTTACTGATATAACTAAAGATATTATTATATTTATAGAATATATATATACCCAGTTATCCTGAGATATTAAATTCATGAACTTATAAAATAAAATCTATTATAACTACTAATATAGAAAGAAACCTAATTTAAAAAAAAGAAAAAAAATATTCCTGCTCTACTAAAATATTAAAATAAAATAATTAAACCAGAAACTCGACCATCACAAGCTAGGATTATTTATTATTAAAAAAAAGAAAAAACCAGTCAATTATAAATTAAAACTATTAAAATTAATAAGTAAAATTTACTTAATATTTTATATCTTATTATTAGAACCTGCACCAAAGATTACTAGAATTATAGAAAATATAGAAATCAACAATAATACTAAATAAGAATATAAAATCAAAAAAATTCTGGATTACAAGAAGATTAGCAGTAAATTACACTATTTAATAAAATAGAAAGGATATAATATCTCAGAAAATATATAAGAACTTATTAAAAATCTAATAAGCTGTTACTAGCTTGTGAAACAGTATTACTAATAAATAGATTAAAGTTTATCTAGAAGAAAGAAGAACCAACTAACTGAATTAGATTAGAATTATCTAATATAATAATAAATTAAATAATATTATATTTATCAGCTAGATATTCCAGCTCTCAGAAATCCTCAGTACTTAAAAGATTCTTTTTATCTAATTATTCTAATATATTTAAGTTATAATCTAATATCCGACTACCATGATTCTTCAAGAACTATTAATACTTTTATAAATAAATAATTTTTATTATTATTTAATTTATCTTTTTAAAGTATTACATGAACTGCTTTTAGACTACCTTAAGATTAGCTATAATCTTTTACTTACTTTATTTAAGCTTATCCTATTCTTAATTACTATAAAACTATTTCTTGTATTTACAGCTGTATAAGATATAAACTGAATACTTCTTATTTTAAGTAGTTAAACTTATAATATAAATCTTGCTTTAAATAAAATAGAAATTATACAGAATATTAACAGGATGACTGGAGCTTTTAATCTTATCAGCTAAATACTTATTATCAGTATATTTATTATACTTCAGTATATTAACTTATCCTGAGGAAAGAAAAGAAATTAAAAGACTTAGATAAATTTATAGAAGAAAATATATATCTTTATATTTCTTGAGGATAAGAAATCTTGAAGAAGAAAGAATAATATTACAGATCTCTACTAATTAATCTGTTAGTAAGGCAGATTTATTAAGTAGAAAATACTAATAAAGATAATACTTAAATAAACAGAAACTCTTATCAAGAAAAATCCCGGATTACTCTCACAATACCCGGAATGGCTATATATTATATAATTATAGATATATAGGATAATATACAAACAGGTATATAGTATATAATATACAGTATATAAAAAAGTATACCACTTGGTATACAGAGAATAAGATATATAAGAATATTTATTTATATACTTAATTAATTCTGTTCTTTATGCTCAATCTATATTATCTTTAAATAATCTATTTTTAGAAATTTAACAGTATAATACTCATCTGCACTCACTTACAAATAGCTGCGCAGTACTATCTAATCTTACTTCTTTTCTTTTATTCAAGACTAGTACTTTAGATAGACTATCAGTCTGATACCACCTCAGTCCAGTTCAACAGTACGTATACCAGTGAAGCTAAGCTAACAGGAACAGGGAAGCGATCCTAGGGTTTGACACCATTCTTAACATTTCTAGAGATTAAAGTTTAAAGTAAAATAAAAAATATCTTTAAACTTAATCTCTTTCTTATCTCTTTCAGATTTGGAAGAGGATTAATAGTGCCTAGAGAATGTTTCACCCGGGAAACTATATCTCTGGAGATAAGCTATTCTTCTCTATAGATTAGCAGCCTATTCTAATTAATAAATATAATCTTCTAATTATTGGATTTCTTCAGCAGTAAGAACTATATTTAATAATAATTTAAGATTAATATAATTACTAGATATCTTTCTTTCTTTATTATCTTCAAGGGGTGGTATCTTCCTTAGGTAGTTAAAATAAGAAGAATCAGAATATGATAGGATCTACTTGTTAGAGTAGAAAGCCTGTTAACTAGGTAAAGAATCCGCCATGAAATATAATAGATTGGTCTAACAATCGATAAAGATAGTCTATATCCACGAGATAGACTGATCCTTGAGGAATCAGTAGCTTATTACAAAGGAATCGGCACCTTATAGGTGTCGGGGAGGTGTAGAACCTCTATCAATGACCTCACGACTCTCATAACCATTGTAATACGTCATTCCGATGCCCAAGGCCCCGATAGCTAGGTTATTCTATCACAGAGCCCCAGAGTAGGAAATATATATTTTATATTAATAATAAGAAAAATTATGATTCTAATACTTTAATTAATTAGATTATCATAATTTCTTATTTTTTTAGTAAATTTATAAAATTATACAAAATTTTTCTACAGCCGCGGGGACACACACAGCTTTTAGAAAAAAAGAATAATATTAAAACAGATTAGCTGGCTTAGTAACTCAGCAGATTTTAAAAGTAATATATAGTTATAGACTATGTAAAATGAATAAAATTGTATAATTAAATTTTATTAATATATTTCACTACCTTTCTAGTACTACAGGAAGGTAGTAATCAGTTCAAAGTGATACAGTAACTAGGTTCATACATAGTAATCAAACTTATCACGTCTCTTACTCTACCCTAACAATATATAATTCTTAAGGTTTTAGTAATTATTTGATCTATTAAATATTCAGTGATATAGTCTTTATCTTTTTTTCTAAATATATATATTTATATTGTCTCAATACCTGCTTTATTTCTTATTTATATAATTTTATTAATATGTTCTGGATAAGATTATTATATTATTCATTTCCGAAATGTTATCTTGCTAGCTGCTTTTATTAATATCAATATAAAGTAAAATATAATATTACTAATATTTAATAAAATATAATCACTGCACGGTCCAGGCAGGACATGTAAATTTCTCAAATTAATTTTAATAATTATTTAGTCCTATTATTCAAGTATTAAAGTTTTGGTAAATTAAGATGGTAAATCAAGAATTAGATTAGAATAATATTAATTTATAATTAAATTCTATTATTATCTCTTATATGATCAGCAGTTGACCAGCTAGTTTATAAGTTATAAAATAATCCATATAAGATCAATAGTAATCTTATAGTTATACTTTTTATATATATTTTTTTCCTTAGAAACCAATGATCTAAAAATATTATTATTATTAATAATCATATTAACCAGGGCCTCTGCTTCAGGATTTTGATAATTATAATTTTGATATAGTTTATATCAAATAATATTAATCAAATTATGATTAAATATATATACACTGCAGATATTTATGATTTTATAAGAAAACTTTAATATTTAAATATCTTTCTACAGCTGCAGATTATAAATATTATATCTAAATAATTTCATTCTTAACAAGACCCCGGAGAATTATAGTACTAAAATATTAATATTAATATTAAATAGGTTATACCTTTATATTTATTTTCTCATTAATAAAACAGTAGACCCAGAGTGATTTCTTCTAAGTATATCTTTTGAAAGAAATTATATCATTATACAAAGGCAGCCCTGTAAGATCTGTATATATATAATTTATTTATAATATATGATATTTTAAATATAATTCTTGGATAATCATTACATTAAGATCTTAGAGTTTTCTTATTAAAATATATTATGACTGGAAGACTGTCCTAATAGTTAATTTATAATATATTAATTATAATATAAATATCTATAATAATTATTATTAATAACATTATTATTAAAATTAAGACAGAGTTTTTGCTTTACTTCTGTTATTATTTATATTAATTTATTTATCATTCATTTTAATAATAATTTATTAATTCAATTTCATTAATCTGGATGCTCAGGGGCCCTGTATAAAAAAGCTTATTGCTAATGTATTATTATATTATTATTATTACTATTTTCAATAATTAAATAATAAAAGCAGGCATCTTCTGGTAAAATTATTTATAAATTATTTTGATATTCTAAAATGAATTTTATTTAATATCCTAGGTTTCAGCACAAGACTTTCTATAGAAATATTCAATTTATAATTGATCTTAGAAGTTTTTATAGTTTTATAATAATATTTATTTAAAATAATTATAATCTTCTTAATTTTTAGATAAAATTATTTTATATAAAATCATGGACTAAGTCCTCAGCTACAAAAGGTAATAATAATATTCTATATATTAAATATAATAATATTAAATAATTTACTTTTTATTATATATAATACTAGACCATAAAATTAGGAAAAGATCTAATAATATAATTTAATATCTCTAATAGACTAATAAATTAGTTCTAAGCATATGCTCTTATATTCTTAAGTATAATCAAAATATAGTATTTTTCATTATAAAGGATATAGTATATGTTAAATTTTACTTTTTTCTATAAAAATAATTAATATTTTCATGATTTTAAATTTTATAATACTATATATAGAATACAGTGATTCCGGTTACGGTTTAAAATATAAATAATATTATTGAGCAAAATTTCTGTACAGATATTCCAGCTGATAATATAATTATAATGAAATTTTATTATTGATAAAAAAATAATATTTATCTATAATTCTTTTCTAAGGTTTAATTTAATTTTAATATAATATATTCTTTAGCATGGCAGTCTAGTAATAAGTATTAATAATAAATAAATATTTAATTAGTCATCTTAATAATTCAAAAGCTTACTTTTCCTGATTATATAAATATTTATATTAACAACAGTTATAATATATCTTTAATACTTATAATACTATACCTGTATCTAAAACTTGAATGTGAAAAATAATTATATATATAAAATATTTTATATTTTAATATTATATATAATACAAAAATATATTATTACTTAAAAAGTTTATCCAGCTATATTCTTATAAGTTAAAATCTTAGAAGCTTATTAAATCTTTTACCCTTTATTAACTAGAATTTTTAGAATATATATAATATATTATAAACATACTTTATTTACTAACAGTAATACTAGTATTTTGTTTTTAAATAACAGTCTCAGCGCCAGTTTTAATATAATAATTAGTATATTTATTACTAGAAATTCTTTTATAATCTAGAAGTTACTGCAGGACAATTCTCTAGTTAAAATATTAAAGATATATAAATTATATAATAAAATCTTATATTTAAATATAAATTCAGATGATAAGAACCAGAGGTATATTAATTCTAATAAATACTGAAATATATAATATATACATTATATCAAAGTCTGCAAGGAAGCTAATACTATAAGATTTCATAATCATTATTATTTTATAACCACCTTTATACTACTTTTATTAATATAAATATAAGATAAATTAATATTAAATTATTTAATAGTATTTATATACCACCTTCAAGATTATTATCTTTATATATAGGAAGGATTTTTAAAATAAGTTATTTAAGCTTCTTCATCTTAGAACTAAATAAATCTACTGGATTCTTTTTGAAAGACTAAGTAAAATCTATTTTGACCTTTTATAAGAATATCAGATTTTACTTAAAATTCTTCCTTGTAGCTAGCTGTTGATTATGTTTTATAAAATAATAATATAATAATCTACAGGCAGCTGTCTTTAGTAGCTTATTTAAAAAAAGAATAAAAAATATAATATAGAAATAGCTTTTGAGAACTATACAGTATATTATATGAAAAACTTTGATGATATAATAAAGTATATAATATTAAATCATAATTATAATTTCAATAATATCAGATATTGTCTTCAGTGATTTTTTAATATTTTATATAGATTATATGAAGTAGTTATACAAAAGCCGAGAAATTATGATTATAATATAATATAATATATATATATATATATAAATTTAATTTCAATATTTTAAATAAGATTGAAAATGGAATTTCATAATATAAGGATTATATGAAACAGATATAATAATTTATTATTTATTAAATAGATTAAGCTGTATTTAATAAAATTAAACTTGAATATTCATATTGATTTTCATTATTAAACATTATCATGCGTGTATCAGAATTGAAAATAATTACTTTAAATATTAAAATTCCAGATAAAAATACAGATATTATTCATATATTAGATCAGAAAAATATCTATTAAGTAGATTAAATTAATTATTATTACTTTTAAGTTTATTATTACTGAGTATATATCAGGGTTGTATTATAAATAAAATATAAGAATTAATTAAAAATTTTATAAGATATTAATTATAATCTAATACTTCTCAGTGATATTTTCCAATATAATAATAACTATATATCAGTTATTAAAAAAATAAATCTCACTAAATAAAATTAAAAATTATATAAATATAAACATAAGACATTATTATAAATTTTGATTACATTAGAGATTGAGAAGATCATAACAAAATATCTAGTTTACTAGAAAGTATAAGTTTCTTTTAAAGAAATATAATATATATTTATGAAGATAATTTATTTTTCTATATTTCTATAGTATAAGCTTGTAATGTCTAATCGAATAATGAAAATGTAGAATTATAATAAATCTAAAGATCGTATCCTATATATCTAACAAAATTATAGTCTTATAGAATATTAATTATAAAATTTATATAATGATTCTTAAGGCTTATATAATTATAATTATAATTAATATAGAAAGATACATGTAAAATCATATAGATAAGTTAAATATATATTATATATCTTTAATAATATTTATTATAGAATTAAATTTGAAATATTATTGTGGTTAGTATTTTATAAAATATAATATATGATTCATCTAAATTTCTTATGAAGTAATCCATGGTATATATAATATTATTAAATAATAATAATTTATAATATTACTTAGAATAATAATACTTACTATAGTATCTTAGAATATTTTGTATGCGTAATGTATTTTTCTTTTGTAAATTAATTAATTAAATATATTATTACTGGAATCATATACAGCAGATATAGAGATAAGTTTAGAACTATCTTAAATTTATATTTTATCTACTAGCTACTAGAAGTTCTATACAGATCAAATTTTTCTTTAATTTATTTATAATATATTAATTAGTATTTATTTCATGATATATTCAATTATATAGAATCTTTTTTATTTTACTTTATTTATTTTTATAATACTTTTACATCTGCTCCAACTTTCTCTATTTATATCTTTCATGGATTTAACTGTCTTTATAAATATAAACATAAAATAAGATATATCAATATTAATTATAATTAATAATGTAGTATCTTCAGTCAAGTAGAATATATATGTAGTTCAATTTCATTATAAAAGGTTCTTAATAATGCTAATCTTGTTATTCTAGTATAGGAAAAAGTCTTAATGGATTGAAGATTGAACCAAATTAATATTAAGTTATAAATTACAAAATATTCCATATCAATTTAAATAATAATCTTATAATAAAATTTTTATATATAATTTATTTTTTTAAAAAGCAGCAGCTCCAGACTAATACTATAATCAATAATTAATTTAACTACAACCTGTCTCAGAATTTTAATATTTATATTTTAAATAATATATAGTAAATAATATAAATTAAAATTATTAATAAAGAAATATTTATAATAGATACTTCTAGTCTTATAGAAATATCTAATACTACGATAATTTTGTACAGTTCAGAAATTTAAATATTATATAAATTTATTTTTATAAAAGTCTTAACTAATTATAATACTAAAATGTTAAAAATAAAATTAAATAAATTCTATTTTGAAATTATATTTTTCTTTTGAAGAAAACAGACTTAAAATAATCTTTTTAGATATATTTAGAATAAATTATGTAGTTATATGAAAACAGCATTATAGAGTCTATATAAGTATAATATTATTATTTTAAATATATAATATTTCTAATAAAATTTCCAGATAATTATCATATAAAAATTTTATATATTTCTATTAGAATATATTATAATTTGAAGAATATTCTAGTAATTAACTTATAATATATTATTATAATATACTTATTAACAGTTCCTATTAAAAAATACTATTATTATTATTATTAGGATTACTTTATTTACTGCTTTAATAATAATATCTTAAATTAATTTTATTAATCTGGATAGCCAGTGGTGCTTTTTTTAAGAAATATTTATTTTATTTATTTTATTTATTTTATTTATTTTATTTATTTTATTTATTTTATTTATTTTATTTATTTTATTTATTTTATTTATTTTATTT